>NC_042961.1:56889077-56989106 GCF_901001165.1 Salmo trutta | reverse complement strand
CTCTCTCTCTCTCTCTCTCTCTCTCTCTCTCCTCCTCTCTCTCCCTCTCTCTCTGTCTGTCTGTCTCTCTCTCTCCCCTCTCTCTCTCTTTCTCTCTCTCCCCCTCCCTCTCTCTCTGTCTCTCCCTCTCTCTCTCTGTCTCTGCTTTACTCTCTCTCTCTCTCTGTTCAGGCCTGTGGAGTAGACTTTGAGGTCAGAGCCTTCTGCGCCAAGACTGTAGAGGAGAAGATACATAAAAGGTAGACTGTAGTCTAAGCATGCTATGTGCTTTCATTCAGTGACTCAGTGATTCAGTGTGGAGGGTTTGTTAAATGATGGTGTATGTATGTACCAGGGTTGGGGGCAATTCCATTTAGATTCCAGTCAATTCAGGAAGTACACTGAAATTCCAATTCCAATTCTCTTCAATGTTTTTCAATTAGGACAATTTGTTTAGTTTCCGAATTGACAGGAATTGAAATGGAATTGACCCCAACTATGATATGTGAGCTGTTGATAATCCTAGTTTGTTTTACGGTTGTATGGTTTGTCATGTATTGTTTCTCCTGTGTTATTACAGGAACTCAGTGCGTCTGGTGATCCGTAAGGTGCAGTATGCCCCAGAGAAGCCTGGTCCTCAGCCCATGGTGGAGACAACACGATCCTTCCTACTGTCAGATAGATCCCTACATCTAGAGGCCTCGCTGGATAAAGAGGTAGGATACACACACACACACACACACACACACACACACACACACACACACACACACACACACACACACACACACACACACACACACACACTCACACACACACACACACACACACACACACACACACACACACACACACACACACACACACACACACACACACACACACACACACACATGGCAACACTCATTACACCTAAAGACCTCACTGGAAAAAATAGAGGTACACACACATGAATTTGTTAAAAGCGTTCCACAAATAATATTTGATTGATTGGTTATAGCAGATGAAAAAAAGGGGGGGAAAATGATGTTTTGTTGCTAGGCTACCTGCCATCATATTCTATCTCTCTCTATCTATAAAAATAGATATATATTTAACTAGGCAAGTCAGTTGAGAACAAATTCTTATTTACAATGACGGCCTACCCCGGACGATGCTGGGTCAATTGTGTGCCGCCCTATGGGACTCCCAATCACGGCCAGTTGTGATACAGCCTGGATTCGAACCAGGTTGTCTGTAGTGATGCCTCTAGCACTGAGATGCAGTGCCTTAGAATGCTGCGCAATCTATCTATTTCTCTATCTATCTCTCTATCTCTCTCTCTATCTATCTACAGTGTGCTCCAAAATTATTGGGAGAGAGACATTTTGTTCTTTTGGTTTTGTACTCCAGCATTTAGGATTTGAAATGATACAATGTGAATGTTACCCTCCCCTGTTATTGTAATGGTGAGAGAGGGTAATTAGCATGGCATGGGGGTATAACATTTGTGCGTCTGTAACTTTCTCACTCATCGTTATTCACGGTTCATTCAGGACAACCTGTAATCATGGTAGCATCCACATTAATGTAAAAGTGTTTATAAATGTATTCTATTCTTATTTACAATACAAGTGACTCCAAATTGACACAATACATTATTTACCATTCATTTCTGTTGGGCACAAAATAATCTGAAACACAACCAAAACAAACAGCAAATGCATCCAACAAGTTAGAATCACAAGCAGTAGAGTGTTTGGATAAAATCACTGGGGAAACCAAGCCAGGGGGAAAAATACATATTACAAAATATGTGTTGTGACAATTGCATTTTTTGCTTAATAACCTGTTAGTTCATCTTGTCACTGGGAGGATGGGACAACAATAAGAAGACACAGTGGCAGAATAAATTCAACCACTACTTTGTTTCGTCACAAAACCGGAGAGCAACATCTGTCTGGTGAAGACCACAAAACATATTGCATGTAACAAACAGTTCCATGGTCAAGCAAGGTAATGTTTCCAATATTTCCGGACTACTAAACAACTATTGACTTAGAACCAGAGTGAGTTTCCACAAGTCGCAAGGAAAACTGGAGCTGCCTCCACTTATTCCAGCACCATTTCAACTTTAACATTTAAACATCATCAAATCACCTCTGCTTAGTCTAATACAGTGACAACTTTAAGATACCAAAAACTATTTAGTCCAAGCAACTTAAGCTAAATATGTGGCTGTCCATTGTTCTGATGTGTGTGTGTGTGTGTGTGTGTGTGTGTGTGTGTGTGTGTGTGTGTGTGTGTGTGTGTGTGTGTGTGTGTGTGTGTGTGTGTGTGTGTGTGTGTGTGTGTGTGTGTGTGTGTGTGTGTGAGGGTGTGTGAGGGTGTGTGTGTGTGTGTGCGTTCGAGCAAGTAGAAAAAACATGTTAATTCACCTTACTTGTAGAGAAACAACAATGTCACCCTTCTCTTTCATGTTGCCTAAACGGTGTATGACTGTCATACAGTACACGATTTACGTTTTTGTTGTCCTATGCTATCTGGCTAAAATCCTAGCTCGCTAGCCTAACTTTCTTTCATGGGTAACGATGCACCAGGCCAGCTAGTTAACATTAGCCTTCTACATCTAGCTACATATTGAACTTCCATCCTCTCAGACCAGGGCCACAATGAATGAATTAATGGTTGGATCAGAATCGCCGTTATAATCATTGGCCAGTACGGAGAATTAAGTAAAACCACAAGTCCAAATCCATATCTCCATCCATGGCTCATTTAGGAAAGGGACAATTTTAGCTAGCTAGCTACTGGAGAACAACACAACGAGATGCAACAATTCCAGTTGTTTCTGTTGATGACATATTTCTCTGTGATTGGGAGTGAAGCCAAATGCAAAATGGCTTCCCTTGGGAGGACGCGAGAGGACCATTCACAGTTTAGCTCAACTCTGATTGGCTAGATGCTCGCTGGCTTCCTTTGCATTCAATGCTATGGGCGGCAACAATGTCATTCTCTTTTGAACCAGACAGCATGAGAAAGATGGCCTACAGAGAGAGAGGCGCAGTGAGATACATTCAGCCTCTTGCCAATTGAAGAAAAATGGTGAAACACAGAGTGACGAAAGCCTGGCTTCCCTTGGCATCCATGAATACACGCCACTGGTCACAAGCTTGAGGTATCATTGCATGCTAGGAATAAGGGACTAAATACTACACTTTTGACTAATACACATAAGTGAATTTGTACCAATACTTTTGGTCCCCTAAAATGGGGGACTATGTACAAAAAGTGGTGTAATTTATAAACGGTTCACCCGATATGGATGAAAATACCCTCACATTAAAGGAGGAAACCTAGTCAATTGTCCAACTGAATGTATTCAACTGAAATGTGTCTTCCACATTTAACCCAACCCCTCTGGGGTTGCTGCCTTAATCAACATCCACGTCTTCGGCGCCTGTGGAACAGTGGGTTAACTGCCCTGCTCAGGGGCAGAGAGACAGATTTTTACCTTGTCAGCTCTGTGATTCGATCCATCAACCTTTCGGCTACTGGCCCAACGCTCTAACCACAAGCCTACCTGTCACCCCCACACTCTAACCACTAGGGTACCTGCCGCCCCTACACTCTAACCACTAGGCTACCTGCCGCCCCTACACTCTAACCACTAGGCTACCTGTCGCCCCTACACTCTAACCACTAGGGTACCTGCCGCCCCTACACTCTAACCACTAGGGTACCTGCCGCCCCTACACTCTAACCACTAGGCTACCTGCCACCACTACACTCTAACCACTAGGCTACCTGTCACCCCTACACTCTAACCACTAGGCTACCTCTCACCCCTACACTCTAACCACTAGGCTACCTGTCGCCCCTACACTCTAACCACTAGTCTACCTGTCACCCCTACACTCTAACCACTAGGCTACCTGCCGCCCCTACACTCTAACCACTAGTCTACCTGTCACCCCTACACTTTAACCACTAGTCTACCTGTCCCCCCTACACTCTAACCACTAGTCTACCTGTCACCTCTACACTCTAACCACTAGTCTACCTGTCACCCCTACACTTTAACCACTAGTCTACCTGCCACCCCTACACTCTAACCACTAGTCTACCTGCCGCCCCTACACTCTAACCACTAGGCTACCTGTCACCCCTACACTTTAACCACTAGACTACCTGCCACCTCTACACTGTAACCACTAGTCTACCTGCCACCTCTACACTCTAACCGCTAGTCTACCTGCCGCCCCTACACTCTAACCACTAGTCTACCTGTCACCCCTATACTCTAACCACTAGGCTACCTGTCACCCCTACACTCTAACCACTAGTCTACCTGTCACCCCTACACTCTAACCACTAGTCTACCTGCCGCCCCTACACTCTAACCACTAGTCTACCTGCCGCCCCTACACTCTAACCACTAGGCTACCTGTCGCCCCTAAACTCTAACCACAAGTCTACCTGTCGCCCCTACACTCTAACCACTAGGCTACCTGCCGCCCCTACACTCTAACCACTAGGCTACCTGCCGCCCCTACACTCTAACCACAAGTCTACCTGTCGCCCCTACACTCTAACCACTAGGCTACCTGCCGCCCCTACACTCTAACCACTAGGCTACCTGCCGCCCCTACACTCTAACCACAAGTCTACCTGTCACCCCTACACTCTAACCACAAGTCTACCTGCCGCCCCTACACTCTAACCACTAGGCTACCTGCCGCCCCTACACTCTAACCACAAGTCTACCTGTCACCCCTACACTCTAACCACAAGTCTACCTGCCGCCCCTACACTCTAACCACTAGTCTACCTGTCACCCCTACACTCTAACCACTAGGCTACCTGCCGCCCCTACACTCTAACCACTAGTCTACCTGTCACCCCTACACTCTAACCACTAGTCTATCTGTCACCCCTACACTCTAACCACTAGGCTACCTGCCGCCCCTACACTCTAACCACAAGTCTACCTGCCGCCCCTACACTCTAACCACATGTCTACCTGCCACCACTACACTCTAACCACAAGTCTACCTGCCGCCCCTACACTCTAACCACTAGTCTACCTGCCTGCCCCTACACTCTAACCACTAGGGTACCTGTCACCCCTACACTCTAACCACTAGTCTACCTGTCACCCCTACACTCTAACCACTAGGCTACCTGCCGCCCCTACACTCTAACCACTAGTCTACCTGCCGCCCCTACACTCTAACCACTAGTCTACCTGTCGCCCCTACACTCTAACCACTAGTCTACCTGCCGCCCCTACACTCTAACCACTAGTCTACCTGCCGCCCCTACACTCTAACCACAAGTCTACCTGCCACCACTACACTCTAACCACTAGTCTACCTGCCGCCCCTACACTCTAACCACAAGTCTACCTGCCACCACTACACTCTAACCACTAGTCTACCTGCCGCCCCTACACTCTAACCACCAAAGCTGACACTCAGCGCTTTAACCGAATAGCCATTATATCATTTCAAATCCAAAGTGCTGCAGTACAGAGACAACGCAACAAACTTTGTCACTGTCACAGTATTTTTGGAGCTCACTGTATATTGACCCCCAACCCCTCCCCTTTATCTCTCATTCTTGTTCTCTCTCTTTCATCCTCTCTTTCTCCCCCTCTCTTTCTCCCCCTCTCTTTCTCCCCCTCTATTTCTCTCCCTCTCTCTCAGCTCTACTACCATGGAGAACCTATCAGTGTGAATGTCCATGCGACCAACAACTCCACCAAAACAGTCAAGAGGTTGAAAATCTCAGGTAAGACACACGCATGTCCTCAGACCAGGGGTTATGGTATCCTCAGACCAGGGGGTATGGTATCCTCAGACCAGGGGGTATGGTATCCTCAGACCAGGGGTTATGGTATCCTCAGACCAGGGGTTATGGTATCCTCAGACCAGGGGGTATGGTATCCTCAGACCAGGGGGTATGGTATCCTCAGACCAGGGGGTATGGTATCCTCAGACCAGGGGTTATGGTATCCTCAGACCAGGGGTTATGGTATCCTCAGACCAGGGGGTATGGTATCCTCAGACCAGGGGGTATGGTATCCTCAGACCAGGGGTTATGGTATCCTCAGACCAGGGGTTATGGTATCCTCAGACCAGGGGTTATGGTATCCTCAGACCAGGGGTTATGGTATCCTCAGACCAGGGGTTATGGTATCCTCAGACCAGGGGTTATGGTATCCTCAGACCAGGGGTTATGGTATCCTCAGACCAGGGGTTATGGTATCCTCAGACCAGGGGTTATGGTATCCTCAGACCAGGGGTTATGGTATCCTCAGACCAGGGGTTATGGTATCCTCAGACCAGGGGGTATGGTATCCTCAGACCAGGGGGTATGGTATCCTCAGACCAGGGGTTATGGTATCCTCAGACCAGGGGGTATGGTATCCTCAGACCAGGGGTTATGGTATCCTCAGACCAGGGGTTATGGTATCCTCAGACCAGGGGTATGGTATCCTACTAATGGCCTGGTAATATCAGCTAATTACTAATGGCCTGGTAATAACAGCTAATTACTAATGGCCTGGTAATAACAGCTAATTACTAATGGCCTGGTAATAACAGCTAACTACTAATGGCCTGGTAATAACAGCTAATTACTAATGGCCTGGTAATAACAGCTAACTACTAATGGCCTGGTAATAACAGCTAACTACTAATGGCCTGGTAATAACAGCTAATTACTAATGGCCTGGTAATAACAGCTAACTACTAATGGCCTGGTAATAACAGCTAATTACTAATGGCCTGGTAATAACAGCTAATTACTAATGGCCTGGTAATAACAGCTAACTACTAATGGCCTGGTAATAACAGCTAATTACTAATGGCCTGGTAATAACAGCTAATTACTAATGGCCTGGTAATAACAGCTAATTACTAATGGCCTGGTAATAACAGCTAATTACTAATGGCCTGGTAATAACAGCTAATTACTAATGGCCTGGTAATAACACACTAGGCCCTCCATGGAATGTGCTTGACGCCCCTAATCACTCTGGCATCAACGCAATGGAAAATCAAATCAAACGCTTCATGAGAGACTTGGCATTGAGAGTGAGTGGAATAGGATCACCTGTTGCTCAGTGAGAGACAGCTCCTCATATATAAGTGTTCCTACAAGCCCGTGTTGCGCAACATTTCTAGAAACTATGCAATTGCGTGAGACAACAGAGTTTTCAGCTTTCTATAGGCTAACTATATATATATTTATCAACTTTCCTAATATTGAACACATTGCTTTGTGCATTCATTTTTTGGTGGACTTTTTCAAAATACAAAATTCAAAAGGCACTCGCACATCTGAGCAAACGTTTTGCAGGTGCATGGCAACCGTTGAACAAGATGAAGGAAAAAGGAAACCGCACACGTATCGGCCTCACGGCCTTCCTCAGAGCTTTTGTGCATTTTTTTCATTAGCAGCCTTATGTAGACCTAGCCCCACGCACATCCGTTCCACGCATGGACAGGGTTGGAAGAAAGGAAAAACAAATAAGTGCTACCAAACATAACAATATGCATTTCATTATTATTCGAATAAAGTGTGTATATAAGACATATTAAACACGTCTGTAAAACCACAATGAGGACATAGCAAGTGTTCATTAATCATTGGGTACATCGTACGAAAAACATCAGAGTAATCTTAAATAGGGGCATAATTCATGTTCAAATTCACAACATAACATACATAGGCATTTCATCATTAAGTCCTTTAGGAAATAATGTCTGGAGGGTGAAAATCCAAAAACATTATTTTACTCAGAGTATTATTAATATCACCTCCCCTGTCTGATATCTTAACTTTCTCTATACCACAAAATCTGAAGGTAGAAATGTCATGTTTTAGATCATTAAAATGTACTGCGACTGGATATCCCTGTCGTTTCTCCTGATTGAACTTTTATGTTCACTAATTCTCTGTTTGAGAGAGCGGGAGGTCTTACCGACATAGCAGAGCCCACATGGACATTTAATAATGTAAATAACATGGGTGGTGGTGAACGTAATAATGTCATTTATTTGGAACCGTTTTCCTGTATGTGGGTGGCAGAAATATTCACACTTCATCATATTGTTGCACTGTGCGCATCCTCTGCATTTATAGCTACCATTTGGTAGAGGGCGTAAAAGAGCCTGGCTGATTTTCTTTTGTGGCTGGCAGTTGGCATGAGCCAATTTATCGCGTAAATTGTGACCTCTCCTATACACAATGAGTGGTGGATTCTTAAATTCAGCCGGCAAAACTGGATCAGATGATAAAACATGCCAGTGTTTCTTGACCACATCTCCCACTTTTCGCGAATTCAAAGTATATGTGGTTGTGAACATTACGGAGTGTTATTTTGCTTTAGCGGGTCTTTTTTGTAACAATTCATCTCGTATTTTTCCCAATGCCAAATGAAGAGCTTCATCCACACATTGTGGAGAATAGCCTCTTCTTAGAAACCTATTGCTCATCTCCGCTGCTTTTTCTAGATAATCCTCTGTGGAGTGGCATATACGACGCAGTCTGAAAAACTGGCTTCTAGGAAGTCCTCTTTTTAATGGCTCAGGATGGAAGCTGTCCCCCTGTAATAGAGTATTTCTGGCCGTTTCTTTTCTATACAGAGTAGTAAACAGGGTTCCATTTGATTTCTCAATCCACACATCGAGGTAATGTCGTCAATATATCGATACCACTTCAGGATTTTATTCAAAAATGGGTTTTCGTTTTTATTATTGACAAAACGTTCTTCAAATAGACCCACATAAAGGTTAGCGTAGCTCAGAGCGAATGTGGAGCCCATCGATGTTCCATTCGTTTGGAGGTAGTATTCATCATCAAACCTGAAATAGTTATACTTCAAAACATATTCAGCTCTAGAATAAAGTTTGTTGGTGGATATTCATCAGTATCTCTGTCTCCCAAATAGTGAGCTAGTGCTGCCAGCCCCCCCACATGGGGAATGCTGGTATATAGACTCTCCACATCTAATGTGATCAGAATACAGTCTTCTTTCAAACCAGTTATTGGTGAGATCTTGTTAATGAAGTCTATAGAATCTTTCACATAAGATGGCAATGCTTGCACATGAGTTTTAATAAAAGCGTCTACAAAGTTCGACAATGGCTCTAGCATTGAGCCTATTCCTGCAACCACTGGTCTGCCTGGATAATTGCCTTGTTGTGTTTTAGGTTTGTGTAATTTCGGTAAAATATACAGGCATGGAAGTATGGCACATTTGCAGCAAAGATATTGGTATTCAGGTTTTGAGATGAGGTGGTTTAATAGGGCTCCAAATTAGAGCATATTTCCCTTTGGAACACCTGTGTGGGATCAACACTCCGTTTTCTATAGAAACGTTCATTACTGAGTTGTCTCTGAATCTCTTCTTTATGTTTTTCATAGTCTAAAACAACCACAGCACCCCCCTTGTCTGCAGGTTTAATAACCACAGAGGAATCTTTCATTGCTTCTTGTTCGACTAACCTACAATAGGTATTAATCGAGGAGTTGTTAACCATGGGACAGAATTTGCTTTTGGGCATAAAATGGGTACCAGTTCTTTGATGTGTTTCTAGGCCCGAAACAGTGTTTTGCGAAAACACATGCTTAAGTTTAATCTTGCGAAAGAATTTAAACAGATCTACTTTCGTATCGAATGGTTTATCTGTACGTCTAGGTACCATAGAGAGGCCCTTAGATAAGACTGAGACTTGTGGACTTTTTAAAACCCTGGTGGCATGTATCTTGTAGCCTAGCTCATAGGCCTACAGTTGAAGTCGGAAGTTTACATAAACTTAAGTTGGAGTCATTAAAACTCATTTTTCAACCACTCCACAAATTTCTTGTTAACAAACTATAGTTTTGTCAAGTCGGTCATTTGAGTCAATTGAAGGTGTACCTGTGGATGTATTTTAAAGCCTACCTTCAAACTCAGTGCCTCTTTGCTTGACATCCTGGGAAAATCAAAAGAAATCAGCCAAGACCTCAGAAAACAAATGGTAGACCTCCACAAGTCTGGTTCATCCTTGGGAGCAATTTCCAAACGCCTGAAGGTACCACGTTCATCTGTACAAACAATAGTACGCAAGTATAAACACCATGGGACCACGCAGCCGTCATACTGCTCAGGAAGGAGACGCGTTCTGTCTCCTAGAGATGAACGTACTTTGGTGCGAAGAGTGCAAATCAATCCCAGAACAACAGCAAAGGACCTTGTGAAGATGCTGGAGGAAACAGGTACGAAAGTATCTATATCCACAGTAAAACGAGTTCTATATCAACATAACCTGAAAGGCCGCTCAGCAAGGAAGAAGCCACTGCTCCAAAACCGCCGTAAAATAGCCAGATTATGGTTTGCAACTGCACATGGGGACAAAGATCGAGCTTTTTGGAGAAATGTCCTCTGGTCTGATGAAACAAAAATAGAACCGTTTGGCCATAATGACCATCGTTGTGTTTGGAGGAAAAAGGGGGAGGCTTGCAAGCCGAAGACCACCATCCCAAACGTGAAGCACGGGGGTGGCAGCATCATGTTGTGGGGGTGCTTTGCTGCAGGAGGGACTGGTGCACTTCACAAAATAGATGACATCATGAGGCAGGAAAATTATGTGGATATATCGAAGCAACATTTACATTTACATTACATTTAAGTCATTTAGCAGATGCTCTTATCCAGAGCGACTTACAAATTGACATCTCAAGACATCAGTCAGGAAGTTAATGCTTGGTCACAAATGGGTCTTCCAAATGGACAATGACCGCAAGCATACTTCCAAAGTTGTGCCAAAATGGCTTAAGGACCACAAAGTCAAGGTATTGGAGCCCTGACCTCAATCCTATAGAAAATTTGTGGGCAGCACTGAAAAAGCTTGTGCGAGCAAGGAGGCCTACAAACCTGACTCAGTTACACCAGCTCTGTGAGGAGGAGTGGGCCAAAATTCACCCAACTTCTTGTGGGAAGCTAGTGGAAAGCTACCCAAAATGTTTGACCCAAGTTAAACAATTTAAAGGCAATGCTACCAAATACTAATCGAGTGTATGTAAACTTCTGACCCACTGGGAATGTGATGAAAGAAATAAAAGCTTAAATAAATAATTCTCTGTACTATTATTCTGACATTTCACATTCTTAAAATAAAGTGTTGATCCTAACTGACCTAAGACAGGGAATTTTTACTAGGATTAAATGTCAGGAATTATGAGAGCACATAGCCTACAGAGTCTAGTGAAACAAGACCCCTGGAACAGGGTTGGAGAGCATATAGCCTACAGAGGCTAGTGAAACAAGACCCCTGGAACAGGGTTGGAGAGCATATAGCCTACAGAGCCTAGTGAAACATGTTCTTATAAGCCAAGTGCTCAATTCTTCAAATGAACCACATTAATCTGCTTTACAACCGGTGTAGCCTACCCGGCTTATTAAAAACGTTAACGGGTGAAGTGCTTCCTCCGTTTGCTATTCGAGTGCAGGCTATGAATGTTTTTTTTTGTGTGGGCTATTCTAAATAAAAAAGAATTCCACACATGTATTAGTAGGCTGTATGTAAAGACCAGATTAAATTGAGAATAGTCTGATGGGTGAGAATATTATCAAGTGCTTTTCAAATTGTGAATTAGAGACTGATGAAGTGTGTGCAGCCTGCACAAAAAACAGAGCACATACATGCCTTTCATGAAACTTTTTTCAAACCCTCATTAGAGTCACATCATGCAGCCTTACAATGTATTAAAAATCGAAATGTATAGCCTAACGTCTGTATCACAAACAGTGGCGGTTCTTACTCTAAATGAAGCATACAGGAGGACCTGTTTCAAATGATCAATTTGTTAACTGCTCAACACAGAATAGCCGCATGTTCTCACTCCCTCTGAATCGTTTAGGAAAAAGACCCTTTCTATTTTATTCAGCTTTGTTCAATTATATTCTTCATACTATAAAATAATGCCTTGGGAATTCTAAGCAAATCTTGTCTGCTAAATGAACTAGTGTCGCCCACAGCCATATGGCATAGCCAGATCAGGACCTAACATAAGGACAACTCAGAGTATGCTACTCTGTTATTCTGAAATAGGCTACATTTTCTTCTTAAATGCAGATGTTCAAAAGGTCCGCATCAATGGCTTGTAGGCTATAAAGCCCTGTGAGACCGGCAGTGATTTGCATGACAGTTACCGGCTGACAAAAAAAGTCATATCCCCACAGCTCTGTCCCAGACGCGACTCCAACATATAGCCAGGCCTGCTCTCAGAACAGCCTTTGTTTCCAATAACGCGATTCTGCACAGACCAGACTAGAGACAGAAGGTTGATATTACAGTAGTACGTTATACACAGGTTTGTATGTGTTTGCTTCCTGTCCCTCTCTCTCCTACAGCGTGTCTCCTACAGTGTGTGTGTGTGTGTGTTTTCCTGCTGTGTTAACCCTCTCTCTCTCCCCTGCTGCAGTTCGCCAGTATGCTGACATTTGTCTGTTCAGTACGGCTCAGTACAAGTGTCCTGTTGCACAGGAAGAGGCAGAGTGAGTCCCCTTCTCTCCATCCCTGTCTCCTTCTCTCCAAACGTCTCTCTCCATCGCTGTCCCCTTCTCTCCAAACCTCTCTCTCCATCCCTATCCCCTTCTCTCCAAACCTCTCTCTCCATCCCTGTAAGTCTCTCCAAACCTCTCTCTCCAAGCCTCTCTCTCCATCCCTGTCCCCTTCTCTCTAAACCTCTCTCTCCATCCCTGTAACAGTCTCTCCAAACCTCTCTCTCCAAACCTCTCTCTCCATCCCTGTCCCCTTCTCTCCAAACCTCTCTCTCCATCCCTGTAAGTCTCTCCAAACCTCTCTCTCCAAACCTCTCTCTCCATCCCTGTCTCCTTCTCTCCAAACCTCTCTCTCCATCCCTGTCTCCTTCTCTCCAAACCTCTCTCTCCATCCCTGTCTCCTTCTCTCCAAACCTCTCTCTCCATCCCTGTCTCCTTCTCTCCAAACCTCTCTCTCCATCCCTGTCTCCTTCTCTCCAAACCTCTCTCTCCATCCCTGTCTCCTTCTCGCCAAATCTCTCTCTTCATCCCTGTCTCCTTCTCTCCAAACCTCTCTCTCCAAACCTCTCTCTCCATCCCTGTAACAGTCTTTCCAAAAATCTCTCTCTCTCCATCCCTGTCCCCTTCTCTCCAAACCTCTCTCTCCATCCCTGTAACAGTCTTTCCAAAAATCTCTCTCTCTCCATCCCTGTAACCTTCTCTCCAAACCTCTCTCTCCATCCCTGTCCCCTTCTCTCCAAACCTCTCTCTCCATCCCTGTAACAGTCTTTCCAAAAATCTCTCTCTCTCCATCCCTGTCTCCTTCTCTCCAAACCTCTCTCCATCCCTGTCCCCTTCTCTCCAAACCCCTCTCTCCATCCCTGTCCCCTTCTCTCCAAACCTTTCTCTCCAAACCTCTCTCTCCATCCCTGTAACCTTCTCTCCAAACCTCCCTCTCCATCCCTGTAACCTTCTCTCCAAACCTCTCTCTCTATCCCTGTCCCCTTCTTGTCCTCCTTCTCCTCTTCTTTGTCTCGTCTGTGAGAGAGAGAGAGAGAGAGAGAGAGAATAATGCAGACAGATTGTGTGGCCAAACAGACACTCACTTTCAGTAGTGTTTTTAATAGTATTGTTGTATTATTTCTGCATATCTTCTACCTCATATTGTATGACCCTCTATGACATCACCCAACCCCCCTTTCTGCTGGCACTGCCATGCCAGAATACCCCTCTCCTCCCCACCCCCCGTCTAACCCCGTCTCAACGGCCCCAGGTAACCTCATCTTATCCCGTCCAGTAACATCACAGCCCCTTGTCCCCTTGTTATGACATCTTAGAGTCAGTGTTTTCTCCCCCTGTACTGTAGTTTTACAGGTGACTGATGTAGTTCTGCACAGATGTGACACCTACAAAAAGTCTGTGGGCCGTGCCTCCAACCGGTGAGTAGAGGAGGAGCGACTGGCTAGGCCTTGACCCAAAATGGCCGCCCAAGACGTAACCCCCAGAGCTCCCAGACCCAGACCTCCCCACAACCCCAGTACCTGGCTCCCAGACCCAGACCTCCCCACAACCCCAGTACCTGGCTTGATTTTCGGTCCACCAAATCTTTCCCTCATGGCCTAAATTGAGATGCCCGACCTCACACTCTGATAATTCTCCTCCTTGTCCCCTGTTATCCAGTCCTCCACAAGAAGCCACTGGCCCCAAAACCCAATATCCTTTCTCTGAAATGAAGAGGATTCTCTCCCAGTCCAGTCCCCTTCCATGCCCCTCTCCCTCCCTGTTCCAGCATCTCACAGATCCTTTCTTTTCCTCTCTTCTTTCCTTACTGCTTCCTGAGCGTTGTGGATGCCTATACAAGAGGGAGTAGGAACCCATCACATATGAAAGAAATAATCTCTCTCTCACCTCCTCCACAGTGACCAGGTGTCCCCCAGCAGTACGTTCTGTAAGGTGTACACCCTGACTCCCACGCTCACCAACAACCGGGAAAAGAGAGGCCTGGCTCTGGACGGCAAGCTGAAGCACGAAGACACCAACCTGGCCTCCAGCACTATGTAAGAGACGAGAGAGAGACTAGAGAAACACATTACAGAGAGAGAGAGAGACTAGAGAGACAGAGATGAGAGAGAGACGAGAGAGAGATGAGAGAGAGACGAGAGAGACAGAGATGAGAGATGAGAGAGAGACGAGAGAGACAGAGAGAAACACATAGATTACAGAGAGAGAGACAGAGAGACAGACGAGAGAGACAGACGAGAGAGACAGATGAGAGAGACAGACAAAGACAGATGAGAGAGACAGAGAGGGAGAGAGACAGAGAGACTGTAGCACCCGGCCTGACCCTACTATAATCTAAATTCAAATGTCTACGGTTTGCTGATGCTTCTGTCCCCAACCAAGGAGGCCCTACAGCAGCACCTTTATCTTCTGCACAGATTCTGTCTGACCTGGACCCTGACAGTAAATCTCAGTAAGACTAAAATAATGGTGTTCCAAAAAAGGTCCAGTCGCCAGGACCACAAATACAAATTCCATCTAGACGATGTTGCCCTAGAGCACACAAAAACTATACATACCTCGGCCTAAACATCAGCGCCACAGGTAACTTCCACAAAGCTGTGAACGATCTGAGAGACAAGGCAAGAAGGGCCTTCTACTGCATGCCATTAAAAGGAACATAAAATTCAACATCCCAATTAGGATCTGGCTAAAAATACTTGAATCAGTTATAGAACCCATTGCCCTTTATGGTTGTGAGGTCTGTGGTCCGCTCACCAACCAAGAATTCACAAAATGGGACAAACACAAATTTGAGATTCTGCGTGCAGAATTCTGCAAAAATATCCTTCGTGTACAACGTAAAACACCAAATAATGCATGCAGAGCAGAATTAGGCCAATACCCGCTAACTATCAAAATCCAGAAAAGAGCCGTTAAATTCTACAACCACCTAAAAGGAAGCGATTCCCAAACCTTCCATAACAAAGCCACCACCTACAGAGAAATGAACCTGGAGAAGAGTCCCCTAAGCAAGCTGGTCCTGGGTCTCTGTTCACAAACACAAACACACCCCACAGAGCCCCAGGACAGCATCACAATATGATCCAACCCAATCATGAGAAAACAAAAATATAATTACTTGACACGTTGGAAAGAATTAACAAAAAAAAAACAGAGCAAACTAGTATGCTATTTGGCCCTGAACAGAGAGTACACAGTGGCAGAATACCTGACCACTGTGACTGACCCAAACTTAAGGAAAGCTTTGACTATGTACAGACTCAGTGAGCATAGCCTTGCTATTGAGAAAGGCCGCCGTAGGCAGACCTGGCTCTCAAGAGAAGACAGGCTATGTGCACACTGCCCACAAAATGAGGTGGAAACTGAGCTGCACTTCCTAAACTCCTGCCAAATGTATGAGCATATTAGAGACACATATTTCCCTCAGATTACACAGACCCACAAAGAATTAGAAAACAAACCCGATTTTGATAAACTCCCTTATCTACTGGGTGAAATACCACAGTGTGCCATCACAGCAGCAAGATTTGTGACCAGTGAAAAACATTGTTACGAAACTGTATATAGACAATTACATTTGAAATGTATATTCCTTTGGAACTATTCCTTTGGAACTTGTGTGTAATGTTTGCTGTACATTTTTTATTTCACTTGCTTTGGCAGTGTAAACATGTTTCCCATGCCAATAAAGCCCATTGAATTGAAGAGAGAGGAAGAGAGGAGAGAGCGCACATTCAGAAAGTATTCAGACCCCTTGACTTTCCACCACGTTACAGCCTTATTCTAAAATGTATTAATTGTTTTTTTTCCTCATCAATCTACACACAATACCCCATAATGACAAAGCAAAAATAGATTTTGAAATGTTTGCAAATTTATTACAAATAAAAAACTGAAATATCACATTTACATAAGTATTCAGACCCTTTACTTAGTACTTTGTTGAAGCACCTTTGGCAGCAATTACAGCCTCAAGCCTTCTTGGTTATGACGCTACAAGCTTGGCACACCTGTATTTGGGGAGTTTCTCCCATTCTTCTCTGCAGATCCTCTCAAGCTCTGTCAGGTTGGATGGGGAGCGTCGCTGCACAGCTATTTTCAGGTCTCTTCAGAGATCTTCGATCAGGTTCAAGTTAGGGCTCTGGCTAGGCCACTCATTCAGAGACATGTCTCGAAGCCACTCCTGCTTTATCTTGGCTGTGTGCTTAGGGTCATTGTCCTGTTGGAAGGTGAACTTTCACCCCAGTCTGAGGTCCTGAGCGCTCTGGAGCAGGTTTTCATCAAAATTCTCTCTACTTTGTCTGTTCATATTTCCCTCAAGCCTGACTAGTCTCTATGTCGCTGAAAAACATCCCCACAGTATGATGCTGCCACCACCATGCCTCACCGTAGGGATGGTGCCAGGTTTCCTCCAGACGTGACACTTGGCATTCAAGTCAAAGAATTCAATCTTGGTTTCAACAGACCAGAGAATCTTGTTTCTCATGGTCTGAGAGTCCTTTAGGTGCCTTTTGGCAAACTCCAAGCTGGTTGTCATGTGCCTTTTACCGAGGACTGGCTTGCATCTGGCAACTCTACCAACAACAAAAAAACTGATTGGTGGATTGCTGCAGAGATGGATGTCCTTCTGGAAGGTCACCACCCTGACCAAGGCCCTTCTCCCCCGATTGCTCAGTTTGGCCAGGCAGCCAACTCTAGGAAGAATCTTGGTGGTTTCAAACTTCTTCCAGTTAAGAATGATGGAGGCCACTGTGTTCTTGGGGACCTTCAATGCTGCAGACATTTTTTTGGTACCCTTCCCCAGATCTGTGCCTCGATATAATCCTGTCACGGAGCTCTACGGACAATTCCTTTTACATCATGGTTTGGTTTTTGCTCTGACATGCACTGTTAACTGTGGGACCTTATATAGACAGGTGTGTGCCTTTCCAAATCATGTCCAATCAATTGAATTTACCACAGGTGGACTCCAATCAAGTTGTAGAAACATCTCAAGGATGATCAATGGAAACAGGATGCACCTGAGCTCAATTTCTAATCTCATAGCAAAGGGTCTGAATACTTATATAAATATGTATTTCCGTTTTAAATTTTTAATACATTTGCAAAAATGTCTAAAAAACATTATGGGGTATTGTGTGTAGATTGCTGAGGATTTTTTTATTTATTGAATTCATTTTAGAATAAGGCTGTAATGTAACAAAATGTGGAAAAAGTCAAGGGGTCTGAATACTTTCTAAATGCACTGTATGTACAAACAACAACAAGCAAGGTTACATTCAAATCTGAGATACACACACACACACACACACACACACACACACACACACACACACACACACACACACACACACACACACACACACACACACGTGTAGAAACACACAAACACACACACACGAATAGAAACACACACACACACGTATAGAAACACACACACAAACACACACGTATAGAAACACACACACACATGTATAGAAACACACACACACTCACATGTATAGAATCACACACACACACGAATAGAAACACACACACATATGTATAGAAACACAAGCACACACATGTATAGAAACACAAACACATATAGAAACACACACAGGTAATTTGCGACTTCTTGAGAAACCAAATTAGTCATCAGAATTCAGATAAACAAACAAACAACTGCCTAATATCAAGGTTGTGACTAGATGGAGTACAGCTATGGACCGAAGGTTAACAGAGAATTTTATTTAACCCTTTTTCTGACCTTATTAACCTAATTCTCCTAACCTGCTAAGAACAATTCACTTCCGTCCGTAGCTCGATACCATTTAGTCAAAACATCATATACATGCCTGCAGTTGTCCTCTGGTCTCTATATGTTGTGTTAGTTTGTGTTTGGTTCTGTTTGATGTGTCCAATAAGGAGCTTCTGTTTGATTTGTCCAATAAGGAGCTTCTGTTTGATGTGTCCAATAAGGAGCTTCTGTTTGATGTGTCCAATAAGGAGCTTCTGTTTGATGTGTCCAATAAGGAACTTCTGTTTGATGTGTTCCAGAGTGAAAGATGTGTCCAATAAGGAGGTTCTGGGGATCCTGGTGTCCTACAGAGTCAAGGTCAAGCTAGTGGTGTCTCGCGGAGGGTGCGTTACACACACGCACACACACACACACACACACACACACACACACACACACACACGCTCAAACTAGTGTTGTCCCACGGAGGGTAGGCTGCATCTTGGCTCCTACACTGTCTAACATAGATTTATGTAGTGGTTGTAAGTGAATGTTTCCACCTGGATTACACTGGAATGTTCTCTGAGTATCAGTTCATCTCTGCCTAATGTGTGTTCTGGCGCAGGTCCAACATAACTGTGTGTGCTCTGTCCAGGGATGTGTCGGTGGAGCTGCCTTTTGTTCTGATGCACCCCAAACCCTCTGACCTACCCATGTCCAGACCTCAGTCAGGTACAGACCAATGTGTGTTTAATAGAGAAAAAGATGTATTAGAAAAGTGTTTTGCGGGAATATTTACCTGTTTTGAAATGTCATTACTTTCACTCACAGTCGTCCCAGAAACAGATGCCCCAGTTGGCAGTAACCTGATAGAGTTTGAGACAAAGTAAGAGAGAGAAAGCGTTTGTGTATCTCAAATTTTAATGTAACCTTGTTTGTTGAACACAATTTGAATCTCTCTTCCTCCTTCTCCCTCTCTTCATCCCTCCTCCCTCTCTCTGTCAGTAATTTCTCTCAGGATGATGACTTTGTGTTCGAGGACTTTGCCCGTCTGCGGCTGAAAGGAACGAAGGACGATAAGGATGAGGATGACCACTTGTGCTAGCTCTCCCTCCCCCAGGACCATGCACCTGAACCTGGGGAGAGGTGCTAGGCGAGTCCCTGGTCTCATGTTGTCTCCAGGCCAGTAGGCTCAACTTCAGAAAGGGGGAGCAGGAGCACTCATATATATTATATTTTTCATTTCCCCCCCTTTCTACTTCTCCTTCTTCTTCTCTCTTCTTTCTTGTACATCTTTGATGGCATTTTCCATTTCTACTCCTTCGTTTTGTCATGCGTTTGTTTGAGAAACAGAGAGAATGAGAGATGAAACAGAGAGAGTGAGAGAGAGATGGAGAGATTTATAGGAGTGTCGAGTCGACAGTCTCTGTTTTAGGGAATCCTTCTACATGTTTTGGATCCATTCTTTGATTCAGGGTTGATGTTATATGTTCTATACGCTCTATAGGTCCCAGCTTTATAAGAACTGGGTAGACAGACAGATATACATTTGTCATTATTTACATGATGGAATACCATGTACCTAAGGTTGCAAAATTCCCCAAATTCCCAGATTTTCAAGAAATTCTGGTCAGAAGAATCTGGATTTCCTACTTATTCTCTCCTGATTCTGGGAATCTTCCAACCAAGATTTCTGGGAAAACCTGGGAATTTTGAGGAAAGTTTGGGGAATTTAGGCAATCCTATATGTAACTGTAATGTACAGGACTGCGTTGCTGCACAACTACTTAGAGGGAACATGAGTTTAATAGTTTAGTTAATTACATTGTTATGACATAGTTATTACCAGTTATTACACTGTAATTACATTGTTATGACATAGTTATAACCAGTTATTACACTGTAATTACATTGTTATGACATAGTTATAACCAGTTATTACACTGTAATTACATTGTTATGACATAGTTGTAACCAGTTATTACACTGTAATTACATTGTTATGACATAGTTATAACCAGTTATTACACTGTAATTACATTGTTATGACATAGTTATAACCAGTTATTACACTGTAATTACATTGTTATGACATAGTTATAACCAGTTATTACACTGTAATTACATTGTTATGACATAGTTATAACCAGTTATTACACTGTAATTACATTGTTATGACATAGTTATAACCAGTTATTACACTGTAATTACATTGTTATTATGCTACTATTATTATTACACCTTTACCCATTATACCCAATATGTAACTCAATACTTTACCCCTTTATGGCAGGTGTGAAACGATTACATATCGTCACAGTGAGGGAGTGAGTGTGTAAGTGTACTGTGTGTGCAGTGTGCTTACAGTCAGCTACAGTGAGCGTTTTTGTGTAGTGCACTTTACACCCTGCGACAATAACTGTAAGTGCTTACACTGAGGGTGTGAGTGTGATGCGTTCAGCGTGAGGATGCAGGCGATCGTATGTACAGACAGTGTATTCTGTTAATTAAGGACTACATAGGAGACTTCAGGCAGCAAAGCCTACACACCCACACACACACACCCTACATTCAGCGGATGCCATGAACACGATAAATAGCTATTCTTTAACGTTCATGATTTGCCCAAAGTCGTTTTCTTGGTAGGTCAGGTGGCAGTTTGATCGAACCCAACTGTCAATAAGATCAGGGCTCATGTCTATGACGATAGCCTACTGTACTTTACTGGGCCAATTATAAAGCTGTGGTTTTCTAGAGGAGTAGGAGTCCTGATCTAGGATCAGGTCCCGCCTCAATATAACCTTATTCATTTTGACAGCTCACAAAGGGTGCCCCCTGGTGTGTGAAAAGCTGTAGTCTTCTGCAGGTCTATCAGTAGAGTATTTAAAGGAGGTTGAAGGTGGAAGTTTCCCCCTCCACTGATACAAGGTAACATTATTTTGGTGTAGGGCAGCGGTTCTCAAACTTGGTCCTCTGGACCCAAAGGGGTACATGTTTTGTTTTTTGCCCGAACACGACACATCATTTGATTCAAATGATCAAAGCTTGATGATTAGTTGAGTATTTGAATCAGCTGTGTAGTGCTGGGGCAAAACCCAGAAGGTGCTCCCAGAGGGGCTCCGGGACCGAGTTTGGGAAATACTGTTGTAGGGTAATCTGATCCTAGATCTGTGGTTAGGGAGTGACTTCTACCTCAATTGTGGTAAGTTTAACATTGACCAACCTCTTAAACCTACCAGCATCCAACTTTAGGCTCAATCATCAGAATCACCAATGTAGGGAGCAGGGGAAAGGGGGGGTGGGAGGGAAATTAATGGAGAAAAAACATTTTATTTTTGTTGTAATAATCGCCAGAGATATATACGTACTTAAATGTTGCCATTATTTGTATTTTATTCTTAAGACATTGTTTTATTTTTTATTATTAAAAAGTCAGGTGATATGAACCAACTGCTGTAAATATTCGTACTGTTCCGTTCAACTCAACAGCCAATAGGTGTTCACTATAGAACACTGCAGTCCAATGACCGAGCACAGTTTATAGGATAATCAGTCACAGAATCCCACGGTTTATAGGATAATCAGTCACAGAATCCCACAGTTTATAGGATAATCAGTCACAGAATCCCACGGTTTATAGGATAATCAGTCACAGAATCCCAGTTTATAGGATAATCAGCCACAGAATCCCACGGTTTATAGGATAATCAGTCACAGAATCCCCCAGTTTATAGGATAATCAGTCACAGAATCCCCCAGTTTATAGAATAATCAGTCACAGAATCCCACAGTTTATAGGATAATCAGTCACAGAATCCCAGTTTATAGGATAATCAGTCACAGAATCCCACGGTTTATAGGATAATCAGTCACAGAATCCCACAGTTTATAGGATAATCAGTCACAGAATCCCACGGTTTATAGGATAATCAGTCACAGAATCCCAGTTTATAGGATAATCAGCCACAGAATCCCACGGTTTATAGGATAATCAGTCACAGAATCCCCCAGTTTATAGGATAATCAGTCACAGAATCCCCCAGTTTATAGGATAATCAGTCACAGAATCCCACGGTTTATAGGATAATCAGTCACAGAATCCCCCAGTTTATAGGATAATCAGTCACATTATCCCCCAGTTTATAGGATAATCAGTCACAGAATCCCACGGTTTATAGGATAATCAGTCACAGAATCCCACGGTTTATAGGATAATCAGTCACAGAATCCCACAGTTTATAGGATAATCAGTCACAGAATCCCACAGTTTATAGGATAATCAGTCACAGAATCCCACAGTTTATAGGATAATCAGTCACAGAATCCCACGGTTTATAGGATAATCAGTCACAGAATCCCCCAGTTTATAGGATAATAGGTCACAGAATCCCACGGTTTATAGGATAATAGGTCACAGAATCCCCCAGTTTATAGGATAATCAGTCACAGAATCCCACAGTTTATAGGATAATCAGTCACAGAATCCCACAGTTTATAGGATAATCAGTCACAGAATCCCACGGTTTATAGGATAATCAGTCATCGAATCCAAGTTTATAGGATAATCAGTCACAGAATCCCAGTTTATAGGATAATCAGTCACAGAATCATCCCATGGTTTATAGGATAATCAGTCACAAGATCCCATGGTTTATAGGATAATCAGCCACAGAATCCCAGTTTATAGGATAATCAGTCACAGAATCCCAGTTTATAGGATAATCAGTCACAGAATCATCCCATGGTTTATAGGATAATCAGTCACAAGATCCCATGGTTTATAGGATAATCAGCCACAGAATCCCAGTTTATAGGATAATCAGTCACAGAATCCCAGTTTATAGGATAATCAGTCACAGAATCCCAGTTTATAGGATAATCAGTCACAGAATCCCAGTTTATAGGATAATCAGTCATCGAATCCAAGTTTATAGGATAATCAGTCACAGAATCCCAGTTTATAGGATAATCAGTCATCGAATCCAAGTTTATAGGATAATCAGTCACAGAATCTCAAATCCAGGTTCTCAAGGACCCCTTAGTTAACTTACAATTATCTATAAACGTAATTTAAACATACTTCATCAATTGAATGTAGTTTCATAAGTCCACTTTAAGTTTGATAAATAAGTTCTGTTTTGAAATGTATAGGAAATCAGAATAACCAGGGGCCCCTCGGGACCAGGATATGGAAAGATGGGCTACTACTGTATAATCTAGATTGTAGACACTTCATAGGCTATTACAGAGTACTTTGCAGTCAATTATGGGTATACTGTATGTCTGTAAAGGTGTTTAGGTGCAGAATGAAGATCGATAGGGAGGATTGATTGATCGATTGACACTTGGCTCATTTATCAGATTGAAAATCACGGTGTTTGAACAGGTTATATATGTATATAACATAAAAGGGGAAAACTATCCACCTAATGTACCGTTTCAAAGAGGGACAAGCTTCAACTATGGCAAGCCAAGAGGAACAAATGACTAAGCCAGCAAATGCAATGTAACAACACTGATCACCTCTTCTTATGAGAAGTGTTGAATTGATTGCAGCCGTCGCCATTTTGGTTCAATGACAATAATGTTTTTTCTTAACATGAAATGTGTGGGCTCATTCAACTTGTGTAAACCCATCAACAATTGTCCATGGTTAATGAGATTTATATTGATGGTCACGTTAACAAACAATGTTGCACATTAGTTTTTACCCCTTTGAATGCACCATACTGTTACTAACACCCAGAGGATGACATCATAGGCTGAGGTTGTAAACAGGGTGTAATCATAGAAATAGAATTTCTAGAATTGACATCTCCATTCAAGTCATGTTTATTTCCCTTCTTGTAATTATATTTCTATGGGTGTGATGATGTCAATCACAACACACTAGTCATGAAGCTTCACAATTAGGTTATAAAGGTTCCTAAGAAGGTGATAAACGTCATACTCTGTTCATGTTATGAATGGATCGACGCATGGCATTCTAAAAATGCAGTGTCTTAAAACATTATGAACAATTTAGTGATATAGAACATTCAGAACCTCCAGAAGCTCTCTTAGGGACCATGTAAATGTTACAATGAGCTATTTTGTATTTAAAGTGGCCTCTTATGACACAGTATGCCCTATGAACCTTCATAGCACCCTTATAAACAGCCATAAAGGATGATGAAATTGTGTAAAAGAAATAAGGCATGAAAGGCTGTCATATATTGATGATGTCACAGCTAAGGGGGCCTCTTGTGCCTGCTTTAATATTCAGTTATATCATGTTTTATGACTGCATCATAAGGTGAATGTTTATAAGGCATTATAAGACTTTGGAAGAGACCACTTCAGGTAGTTATGTTACCAGATTTTCCTTTGTTTGTAAATCTGAATGGTGATTGTCCTCGTCAGTCTGTAAGCCAGTCAAGTGTAGAGAAAAACAAAAAAACTTAAAGTGGAAGTTCAGTATTTCACAACTTAACCATGGATTACTTTCTCCATAGACTACTTTTAGGTTGAGGAAACATCGAAAACACTCAGTAAAATACTGAACTTCCCCTTTAAAAACAAAGATCTTCTATTTTTGTTCCCTTCCACCTTAGTTGAGGTATCCATGGAAATGCACGGAATCATGTTGATTTGTAGACTATTGAGTCACGACTTCTATTTTATTTTAAGGACAATTTTAAGCTACTAGAACTATTACTACTGCTAAAATTGAGATTCATAGAGAACTGTACTTAAACGCTACCTGATAATTTAATAAATTCACAGATAAAGTAAGACAAAGTATATTGTTATTAAGGAAACCAAGATACTGTATAAGCAATATGTTATTTTAGTCAATAAAATTGAACAAAATCACAATGACATTTTTTTTTTTAAGGTTTAAAAGCATTGGAGAATATATGTCGCTTCTTTATTTTGTACTGCATTTTAGAAAATGTCAATTTTTAAAAACAGTTAACATACAAAACAGGTCTCAGTGTGTTTATTTGTTAGTGTGTACTGTCTGTGTGTATAAAATATGAAGGAATGTATCAAACAAATAGGGAAATGTAATGAAACACTAACTTTATTACAAAACATAGCCGAATACATTTTATGACTAATATCAAATAAAAATCAAAAACAAAAGAAAAGTATTTCAGTCCCCATCTCTCCGCGGCAGGTGGTGCCAAGACACGACGGTGACAACAAGCCATGGAAACGTCCACCTCCGGCGCTCTGCCGACCATCGTTCTGGTGTGACTGTTTTCTCTCAGGGTTGTGGATCCAGCATGACTTCGCAGGTGCGTCCCAGCTCTCCCAGTTTGACCCTGGCGTACTCTGCTCTGTTCAGGGCCATCTGACAGTCCTTCCTAGCTGAGTATGTGGAGCCTTCGTGGGGCTGGCCTGTGGCAACCTGCAGGGGAGAGAGAGAAAGAAGGCAGTGTGTGAAAGGGAGAAATTTAAGTGTTCAGTTAGGTGAATGTGGGCCGTTCTGACTAGCAGAATGCTACGCTACCAGGTGAATGTGGGCCGTTCTGACTAGCAGAATGCTACGCTACCAGGTGAACGTGGGCCATTCTGACTAGCAGAATGCTACGCTACCAGGTGAACGTGGGCCGTTCTGACTAGCAGAATGCTACGCTACCAGGTGAACGTGGGCCGTTCTGACTAGCAGAATGCTACGCTACCAGGTGAACGTGGGCCGTTCTGACTAGCAGAATGCTACGCTACCAGGTGAACGTGGGCCGTTCTGACTAGCAGAATGCTACGCTACCAGGTGAACGTGGGCCGTTCTGACTAGCAGAATGCTTCACTACCAGGTGAACGTGGGCCGTTCTGACTAGCAGAATGCTACACTACCAGGTGAACGTGGGCCGTTCTGACTAGCAGAATGCTACACTACCAGGTGAACGTGGGCCGTTCTGACTAGCAGAATGCTACACTACCAGGTGAACGTGGGCCGTTCAGACTAGCAGAATGCTACACTACCAGGTGAACGTGGGCCGTTCTGACTAGCAGAATGCTACACTACCAGGTGAACGTGGGCCGTTCTGACTAGCAGAATGCTACACTACCAGGTGAATGTGAAATATGCATAACTTCGATGTAGAAAGAAACCTATGCTATTACTGTACTTAGAAAAACCAATAGGCTGTAGTGTAGTCACATAATGAGAGTCATATCTACACTGGCAAGTTACATTTCTATGTTTCAGTTCCCGGTGTGGCACACCATGTGTGTGTGTCTGTGTGCAAGGCCATGCATGCTTGTGTCAGTCTGTGTGTCTGTCTGTCTCTTCTTTGTCCTACCTGTGTGAGATATTTGATCTGTGAGCTGAGTTCAGTCTCCACTCTGCTGACCGAGCCAGTAAACTGACTAAGCTGTCTGTCCAGGAAACTGGCATTGTGCTTGTCTTTAGACAGCTCCAACACGATGTTACCTAGAGAAGATGAACACAGTAAACAGTATTAGGCATATATGTATTTACGTACAGATACTGACATTGTGCTTGTCTTTAACAACTCCAGGCGATGTTACCTGCAGGAGTCAGAATATGAGCACAGAAATCAACATTATCAAAGAGTAGTCTAGTCTACAGATAGAGATAATAGAGCGACAATGAATGCCCATTCTTTCGAGAGCTCTATTTCTAATATAATAAATGTGTGTCTACCTACCGCTAACTAGTTATATGTAACATGACACAGGTATAGTAAGCTCTGGTCCAGCAAGCCGCACTATGGATCAGAGCTAACCCACTGGGCAAAAACCGGTTAAATAAACGTCGTTTCCAAGTCATAAACAAATCCATGTGATGACGTTGAATCAACGAGGAAACCCGATTAGATTTGCAAAGTCTTTTCAAACTGTTAACGTAAATTTTTTCAAACTGTTAACGTAAATCCTATTACATTGTGAAATGTTTTGTTGATTTCCCTCAACCAGGTGTACTGTAAATCAAAACCAGACGTTGATCTACCGTCTGTGCCCAGTGGGAATATATAGCTAGCTAGGTACATGTTTCTCATTACAGAGTAGTTGAACGGTTGTTGCGGCAGGCAGAGATGACGTTATACAGTAAGTAACGTCAGCTACTAACCGGCGCACTGCAGAATCGTTGCAATTTGATTCTCAACCTCCTCCAAAGCTCTCAGTCGGTCATTCGCCATCACTTTCACTCACTGGGAGTAATACAATCAGAGAAACGAATCTTCCCAGAAGCGACTACGGCACAATATCGTAGCTAACAGGTTGTTAACTCAATGCATTCATCCAAAATGCTGCCAAACTCATTCATGTCAAAACCACACATTGCAGAAAGCGAACATCAATAAAATCCCTTCTGAGAAAGGGCGCGTGGAAATAACGTCAACACATTCGGTGCGTAAATACTTCCGTCGTACAATGATGACGTTATAGCGTGGCGAAGTGGCAAGATGGCTGCAACAGCGGCTTGGATGCATGGCCCCGCCAATATGCGGTTAACCGAGGGTCTGGTGTCTGTTCTGAAAGAGCAGCGGCCCGAATATTTACCTGCACTTTTAGCAAATTACCGGGAGCATGGAGTGGTTTCGACTCAGGTAAAATTAGCCAGCTATTATTGGAAGTAGCCGCGGATGGCAGCATCCCATCGGCGCTCCAGCCCGTAGCATCTGTCTCAATGCAATGGACTCGTGTTAGTCTTTGTTTTCCCCGTTTACTGTTGTGTCATAGCTACATAGCTAACTCTATTGAAGTTGTGCTTCTACTGTGTGTATAGTTGGGTCGATCGCCTGATTGCTGTCACTTACTTCTCGCTCGGCTTCTAACCCCCAGAGTTCCGCAGCAGTTGGTGGTCTCGTGGGAGTCAGCAATGCCAAACTCGGAAACAGCAAAACCAGGTTTGAGGGCCTGTGTCTGCTGTCAGTGTTGGTCAAGGATAGTTCTAGCGATGTGTTCCAGCAACACTGTCTGTCCTGGCTAAGGTCCCTACAGCAGGTCATACAGGTAAGACACACATGTATGGACTGGAAACACCTGTAGACTTTGACCATAAACACACCTATGGCAAACATCTGTATTCATTACTTCTTGCAATGGTAATTGTTTATTGTTTCAGCACCAAACGGATGCAAACAGCACAAACGTAATAAAATGAGGACCTACCTGAATATGTCCAATTAAAAACTAAACGTTTTGCAACAGAATCAGCGTGATAAGTACACCCCTTGGTTAAGAAATACAGGTACTGTAGCTAGTAACTACATCAGTCCAAAACATTCACAATGAGACAAATCAAACCTGCACAACACAAAGAAATAAAACACCGCTTTCTCATCAGAAATCATGGGGACGTCAGAAAGAGCTGGGGTGTATTACCTGGGATAGGATTAAGTAATCCTTCTAACCCCCCCCCAAAAGATTTAGATGCACTATTGTAAAGTGGTTGTTCCACTGGATATCATAAGGTGAATGCACCGATTTGTAAGTCGCTCTGGATAAGAGCGTCTGCTAAATGACTTAAATGTTAAAATGTAAATGTATTAATTAGTCGCAGACCGTAGCACAACGTTTTGCAACGGAAAGCGTTTACTCCAAATGTAAAAAAATATATATACATTTTTGCAACAAAAACAACAGATTCTATTAAACAAATTCAGGTAGGTTTGGTTCCGTTTGGTTCCTAGAGTTTTCCTTTGAAAAATGTTTTGTAATAATCCAAACGTTTTGCTACGGTCTTCAACTCCTGGGCTAAATGTATTCCATTTCACACTTTTTTCTTCTTCTTCTCTCTCCCTCTCCCCAAGTCCCAGGCCCCTCTCCCGTCCATCCAGCTAGCGGTGGGTGTTCTCCAGGACCTGCTCCAGTACTCCTCCCAGCTACCTGAGCTGGCCAGGGAGGTGGGCCTCAACTCTATCCTGGGGATCCTCACCTCCCTGCTAGGCCTCAAGTCTGAGGTAAGACTAACGCTTAAATTGGGCCAGTACACATTGTTACTGAGTTCTGGCACCTCCTAATTTTCAACAGCTTCATTACCAGCAGTTCGTATGGAATATTGGCTGTAAAATATGATGAGTACCGACACATTTAATTCCGCTTCAAGCACTATAATTGCATAGGCTGAAGGATACCATTTGAAGCAAATTGTGATGGTGGCAAAATCTGCAAGATTTATTTTCTGTTGTAGAATATTTCAGATTGTAGGTAGGGCTGTTGCAGTGACCGTATTTCCGCCACACTGTCAGCCATGACCACAGTCAAATTCCAGGTGACCGTTGAGTCACGGTAATCTCCTCCTATTCGCTCTGGACATGTGTTAGTAGTACCCAACTCACTAACAATCATCAGGTCCTAATGGTCTGGTACTCAGGGCTCTACTGTCCCTCTAACCACTCTGACATGTGTTAGTAGAACCCAACTCACTAACAATCATCAGGTCCTAATGGTCTGGTACTCAGGCCTCTACTAATGGTCTGGTACTCAGGGCTCTACTGTCCCTCTAACCACTCTGACATGTGTTAGTAGAACCCAACTCACTAACAATCATCAGGTCCTAATGGCCTGGTACTCAGGGCTCTACTGTCCCTCTAACCACTCTGACATGTGTTAGTAGAACCCAACACACTAACAATCATCAGGTCCTAATGGTCTGGTACTCAGGGCTCTACTGTCCCTCTAACCACTCTGACATGTGTTAGTAGAACCCAACTCACTAACAATCATCAGGTCCTAATGGTCTGGTACTCAGAGCTCTACTGTCCCTCTAACCACTCTGACATGTGTTAGTAGAACCCAACTCACTAATGATCATCAGGTCCTAATGGTCTGGTACTCAGGGCTCTACTGTCCCTCTAACCACTCTGACATGTGTTAGTAGAACCCAACTCACTAACAATCATCAGGTCCTAATGGCCTGGTACTCAGAGCTCTACTGTCCCTCTAACCACTCTGACATGTGTTAGTAGAACCCAACTCACTAATGATCATCAGGTCCTAATGGTCTGGTACTCAGGGCTCTACTGTCCCTCTAACCACTCTGACACGTGTTAGTAGAACCCAACTCACTAACAATCATCAGGTCCTAATGGTCTGGTACTCAGGGCTCTACTGTCCCTCTAACCACTCTGGACATGTGTTAGTAGAACCCAACTCACTAACAATCATCAGGTCCTAATGGTCTGGTACTCAGGGCTCTACTGTCCCTCTAACCACTCTGACATGTGTTAGTAGAACCCAACTCACTAACAATCATCAGGTCCTAATGGCCTGGTACTCAGGGCTCTACTGTCCCTCTAACCACTCTGACATGTGTTAGTAGAACCCAACTAACTAACAATCATCAGGTCCTAATGGCCTGGTACTCAGAGCTCTACTGTCCCTCTAACCACTCTGACATGTGTTAGTAGAACCCAACTAACTAACAATCATCAGGTCCTAATGGTCTGGTACTCAGAGCTCTACTGTCCCTCTAACCACTCTGACATGTGTTAGTAGAACCCAACTCACTAACAATCATCAGGTCCTAATGGTCTGGTACTCAGGGCTCTACTGTCCCTCTAACCACTCTGACATGTGTTAGTAGAACCCAACTCACTAACAATCATCAGGTCCTAATGGTCTGGTACTCAGGGCTCTACTAATGGTCTGGTACTCAGAGCTCTACTGTCCCTCTAACCACTCTGACATGTGTTAGTAGAACCCAACTCACTAACAATCATCAGGTCCTAATGGTCTGGTACTCAGGGCTCTACTGTCCCTCTAACCACTCTGACATGTGTTAGTAGAACCCAACTCACTAACAATCATCAGGTCCTAATGGTCTGGTACTCAGGGCTCTACTGTCCCTCTAACCACTCTGACATGTGTTAGTAGAACCCAACACACTAACAATCATCAGGTCCTAATGGCCTGGTACTCAGGGCTCTACTGTCCCTCTAACCACTCTGACATGTGTTAGTAGAACCCAACACACTAACAATCATCAGGTCCTAATGGCCTGGTACTCAGGGCTCTACTGTCCCTCTAACCACTCTGACATGTGTTAGTAGAACCCAACTCACTAACAATCATCAGGTCCTAATGGTCTGGTACTCAGGGCTCTACTGTCCCTCTAACCACTCTGACATGTGTTAGTAGAACCCGACTCACTAACAATCATCAGGTCCTAATGGTCTGGTACTCAGGGCTCTACTGTCCCTCTAACCACTCTGACATGTGTTAGTAGAACCCAACTCACTAACAATCATCAGGTCCTAATGGTCTGGTACTCAGGGCTCTACTGTCCCTCTAACCACTCTGACATGTGTTAGTAGAACCCAACTCACTAACAATCATCAGGTCCTAATGGTCTGGTACTCAGGGCTCTACTGTCCCTCTAACCACTCTGACATCAATGTAATTTCAATAGAAAAACGTATCTTAAACAGTATCTTGCTTTTAAAAGTCACCCCACTGTGGTTGATGAATTGGATGTAAGAAGTTCAACAACGGGTTGAAACAGAGTGGGAAAACATGTTCCTTGTGGGTGTTGTTTTCAAAGGCAAACACAACGGAATGGACAGCTCTTTCTAAAGTGATGATTAATTCAAAGCATTTAAGACATTGCATGTAGAACATCCATACACATGTTTAAAATGTGTATTATTTACTGAATATTCGAAAGTTACAATATACTCGCAGTGAAGGCGCTCAATAACTACATCATACCAGTCATCCAACAGATTCCCATTCAGAGCGACACACAGAAGCATCCAGGGTCAATGACTTGCTCCAGGGCACGTTGACAGATCTACCACCAGGCCAAAAAACATGAACCCGAACCCTCCGATATCCCCCAACAGTTCCCCAATAGCTGTTCCTCACCGTTCGAGGGACAGCTGTAGTTGTAAAAACACTGCCACTTAGTATCATTCAAATGTACTTTTTATTATGACTTATTTGAATTTTTTAAATGTACTTTTATCTTTGACCATAATTCTATCTCTCACACAGCAACTCCACTCCCACTTGTCTCCAATTCCGCATACCAACCCTCAGCTTCCCTCAGCCCATCCCATCTATCTCTGCTGGCCACCCACTTCGTGTTTCTACGCAACACATATCTTTCAACTATGCTGTGATGTTTAATGTACAATTTCAATCTATCTAATCGAATAGAATTAACAGATTGTGAGTTGAAGACAAATACTTTTACTAAGAGTATTAGTATATTAGTAATCAACTGACCCGGTCTCTCCAGATCTCCTAACAGTACTATTTCTAGGGTCAATTTTAGATCAATGCTGTGCATTTCAGCCATTCCTGAACCTGAGACCAGAAACAGGCTACCTGAGGGCAATACCAAAATAAATGGTCTATTGATTCTGTATCCTCACAACAAAATCTGCAGAGCTTCGATGATTTTATGCCCCAAATATTCAACATTTTGTTGGTGGCAAGAATTCTATATAATCATTTTAGCTGAAAAGCATGAAGTCTTGAATCTTGCGTTGTTTTATATATCAACTCATACACCCTGTACCATGGAATCGGTACATCAAAAATCTCTTCCCAACTATTTTACCATCTGTATGGCACAGTTGTCAACATCCTGGTCCTCAAATGAAACTGGTATACTTTTCTATTTATGCAATTTTTATTCCTCTGCCAGTTTTGATCCTTTTATATTGGGCAGACAGACCAGTTCCCTACCTCCTCCCGCTGCCACCCGCCGCCTCCATTTTTGGGGCAATCGGTAATCAATTGGTTGTACTCTTGGATTGAGCAGACCTCTCCATACAATTCTGATAACTCCATGAAGGACATAACTCTACCATTCCAATTTACAATATAATTTAAGAACAAAAACTCTTTTCAAACATCTTTCCCATAAATACAGGTGTTTTATCAACCAGCACATTTGAGTTCAGCCATAATATTTGTTCTATCTTTTCAGGGGGATGAAATTGAAATTGTAGCCAGCTCTGCAATGCTTGTTTAAAAAAGAGATACTTTAATACTTTTTTCAATCTGCACTAAGGCAAAAAGGCCATTTTAAACAATGGATGAGCTTTTCTTAGTAATCTACTTGAGAACCATTTAGGGTTCAAATAAAACTTTTGAATGAGTGAAGCTTTTAGAGAGCGGTTTAGTGCTTTTATATTTAATAATCTCAACCCACCCAATTCATATTCATTATATAGATAGGCACGTTTTCTATTGTCTGGTTTAGCGTCCCAGATAAAGCAAAATATTTTTTGCTCATATGATTTGAAAAACGAATCATCAGGAGTAGGCAGCGCCATAAGTAAGTGCGTAAACTGAGATTTTACATTTTAGTCATTTTAGCAGACGCTCTTATCCAGAGCGACTTACAGTAGTGAATGCATACATTTCATTTCATGCATTTTTTTTTTTTGTACTGACCCCCCGTGGGAATCGAACCCACAACCCTGGCGTTGCAAACACCATGCTCTACCAACTGAGCCACAGGGAAGACTACTAGATATGACTGAGGAGTTAATCAGGGCAATTTTTCCATAAATAGACAGGTATTTACCTTTCCATGGTTGCAGGATCTTGTCTATTTTTACAAGTTTTCTATTGAAATTCATTGTGGAGAGCTTATTTATATCTTTTGTGATATGAATACCGAGTATGTCTACTTCACCATCAGCCCATTTTGTAGGTAAACTGAAGGGCAATGTAAAGGTATTTTTTAAGGATCCAATACGTAATATTGTACACTTATCATAATTAGGTTTTAGTCCAGAGAGTACAGAAAAGTTATCTAGATCTTTAATGAGACATTGCAGGGATCTAGCTTGTGGACTTAATATAAAACTTGAGCCATCGGCATACATGGACACCTTTGTTTTTAAGCCTTGGATTTTCAATCGTCTAATGTTGTTATTGAATCTGATTTTAATAGCTAGCATTTCGATGCCCATAACGAATAGATATGGTGACAGCGGACACCCTTGTTTAACTCCTCTTGACAATTCAAAACTCTCTGAGAAGTAGCCGTTATTTACTATTTTACACCTGGGGTTGCTAAACATTATTTTTACCCATTTTATAAGAGAATTACCGAAATTGAAAAAATCCAGGCATTTATAAATAAAATCCTGTCTTACTTTATCAAATGCCTTTTCAAACTCCGCTATAAATACCATTCCTGGCTTCTTATGTTTCATGATGTTATATTATTTCTAGTAGTGGTCGTATATTATCTCCAATGTATCGTCCATGTAAAAAACCTGTCTGATCAGGATGAACAATACCTGGTAAAACCCTTTTAATTCTGAGTGCTATGCATTTTGCTAGTATTTTTGCATCACAGCATTGAAGTGTAAGGGGCCTCCAGTTTTTTAGATAGACTGGGTCTTTATATTTGCCATCTGGGTCTTGTTTTAATAATAGAGAAATCAGACCTTCCTGCTGTGTACCTGACTACCATTTCTATAGGAGTAGTTAAAACAATCTAACAATGGAGCTTTTAGTATATCAAAAAATACTTGATATACCTCTACCGGTATCAAGCCCTGGGGGTTTTTCAGACTGAAAGGATTTAATAGCCTCAAAAAATTATTCCTCTGTAATTTGGCCTTCGCACTGATCTTTCTATACATTTGTTAATTTTCCATTTTTTTATATTATTTGGAAAGAATTCCTTACCATAATCTTCATTTAGTGGGAAAGGATGAGACGGAAAAGAGAACATCTGCCTAAAATAATTAGCTTCCTCTTTTAAAATATCATTCAGAGAATCATAGATGACTCCGTCTTTAGTAACGAGTTTCTGAAAATTATTTTTGTTAACGTTCCTGTATTGGAGATTCAGGAAGAATTTTGTGCATTTTTCTCCATATTCCATCCAGTTTGCTTTATTTTTGTAATAGATTACATTAGATCGTTCTTGAATAAGTTCCTCAAGTTCTTTTTGTTTTTCCTCTTATTTTGTATCTCTGTAGTATCCATACACATGTTAGAGCTTTTGCGTACACCCAAGCCCCCCCCAAAAGAGAGAACTGAATTAAAAGAATGATTGTGCCTTTTTATATACAATATGTACCTTATTAATAGCCTACTGCATATTACGCACATAGATTTAAGATGTCTTTGGTACATAATTGGTCTAAACTATACTGTAAAAATAAACAATTCTAGTAATCCCCTTTGAGTGTGGGCTGTATTATTATGCGTTCTGGATGGACTGGTTACATTATGCTACACTCCAAACGACCTATCCTTGAGTCTGGGAGAGAACGAATAGGATAGGTGATGCTGTTGGTTCGTTGATTGTTCAGGGCGGCTTACAGAATTAGCGTACAATTGTAGTGAACTTGTATTTGGGCATTTTTAAAATATTTTCATAATGATTAGGCTGACGCTTTAAATCAAATCAAACGCTTTACCTTTAGCTATGTAATATCTCACCACTGTGCGTTTCCTTCTCTCTCTCTCTCCTTCATTCCTTTCTAGGGGATGCAGAGAGAGGGGCTGTCAGTAGTTTATTTAAACCTGTTTAGATGTGGAAACGTACAATGTTTCTGGAACACATTTCACCTGCTTTCCCAAATGAAACACTGGGTAACCACAGCAATGTGGTTGGAGAGCCCATGATGTGTAGAGTTTTGGTGGAACATCACCTATCGCCCAGCAGTTGATGCTTGACGTGAAGTGTTCTTATAAGCCTAGACATTTCTATATGCAATGCCGTGTGAAAACAGAGTTTTGATGGTTTTCACTAACAAGAGGAGGATCCCAGCTGCTAATATATTTAAGGCATATTTTTCAGCTGCTCACTATAAAACCAGAGTAGCCTACAGGCATGATTTATTCAACTGCAGGAAAGCGTTCTCCATCCACTCTTTTGCTGTTCACTACATGTTTTTTCCCCCTGCCCTTTTCCTACCCATTTGATAATGGGCCATTCTAAATGGAAACAAATTTGACATATTAGTATAGACGCGATTTAAATTGAAAATAATCTGATGGGTGAAAATATGATCACTTGATGAGAGAACAGCTGTGCAGCCTGAGACGAGGAACAGAGCCAAGCTTTTATTTCCACTCTTTATTTAGACAATAGCCTGTAGTCGCATCATGCAGCCCACATATATGTTCTGATTTCTAAGACATTCTAAGGTTTGTATCATTCACAACTAAAGTTGCCAAGTAACTCTAAATCTAGCGTATAGGACCTGTTTCAAATGATCACTTTCACGCTCAACATAGCCACCCACTCCGGAATGGGAAAAATATAATTTATATTTTATTCAGCTAAGTTCAATTTTATTCTTCTTAATATAAAATAATGGCACAGGACTTATAAGCATATCTTGTCAGCTAAGTGAACAAGTCTACAGCCTATATCATGGAGCATAGCCAGATAACATACCGTATCTAGTCTGATAAATAAACAAGTCTACAGCCTATAGAATGGAGCATAGCCAGATAACATACCGTAGGACAACTCACATTCTGTTCTTCTAAAATACATTTTCTTCACATAATGTTTCTTTAGACCTGACTAAAATAAATAATGGATTTCTTTGTGACGTTTTATAATAAATATATATTTAACTTTTTTTTAAATGTAGATGTTCCAAAGGCGTGCATCAGAGGCGTGTATGTGTGGAGACCTGGAGATGCTAAACGTGTTTATGTTAATTAACGGTCAATTACCGTGAGAGGGCAGTCATTAGCATGACCATAACCTGGCTGGCGGTATTTCATAACCACCACACTCCTACTTGTAGTTACAGGTTGGAAAATACTTGTTTTTGTCTGTCCCAGTTTCACCTAGCTGCCATGGAGGGGATGACAGCATGTATGACCTTTTACCCCCGAGCCTGTGGCTCCCTGAGGGTGAGTAGTAGACGTCCCCCATTCATTAGATTACACATGAGATGCTTGTCTTTTTCTATTCTGTTTGTTTGGAAGACGCTGTGTTGTATTTCTGTCTCTGCCAATTGGTGTTCTTATGAAGCAGCCCTGAGGGGTACACTAAGAAGCAGCCCTGAGGGGTACACTAAGAAGCAGCCCTGAGGGGTACACTAAGAAGCAGCCCTGGGGGGTACACTAAGAAGCAGCCCTGAGGGGTACACTAAGAAGCAGCCCTGAGGGGTACACTAAGAAGCAGCCCTGGGGGGTACACTAAGAAGCAGCCCTGGGGGGTACACTAAGAAGCAGCCCTGGGGGGTACACTAAGAAGCAGCCCTGGGGGGTACACTAAGAAGCAGCCCTGGGGGGTACACTAAGAAGCAGCCCTGAGGGGTACACTAAGAAGCAGCCCTGAGGGGTACACTAAGAAGCAGCCCTGGGGGGTACACTAAGAAGCAGCCCTGGGGGGTACACTAAGAAGCAGCCCTGGGGGGTACACTAAGAAGCAGCCCTGGGGGGTACACTAAGAAGCAGCCCTGGGGGGTACACTAAGAAGCAGCCCTGGGGGGTACACTAAGAAGCAGCCCTGGGGGGTACACTAAGAAGCAGCCCTGGGGGGTACACTAAGAAGCAGCCCTGAGGGGTACACTAAGAAGCAGCCCTGAGGGGTACACTAAGAAGCAGCCCTGAGGGGTACACTAAGAAGCAGGAGAAAGCCAGCTAACTTGCTGTTAGGAAATTACTTTTTTGAAAGGTAAGCTTATCATGGGCATGGTCTAATTAACTCAACAACCAAAAACATATATCCACGTTTAGCTTTCTTTAATGAACCCCAAAACCAGAAGTTGTTTATCCAAGTTAGCAGCTAAGTCATTGATCCTGATTTGTAGTATACCCCTCTGATGAAGGCTAAGGGCTGAAAGGTGTTGGTATTAATACTTTATCTCCATCTCAAGTTCTAAAATACATCTAACCAGATCTGCCCTACCCCCCCCCCCCCCCCCCCCCCCCCCCCCCGATTGGAGGACTCCATCTCTACTTATGGAATCTCAATCCTTTCCCATTTTTAAATATGTGGGAATAGATATCGTTCCTTCCCTAGAACGCTCAAATCAATAAAATTCCACCTCAGTAGATGAACTAATATCCCAGTTGCTTTAACCAGCCGAATATGGATTGTTAAAATGAATATATTACCAAGGCTGAATGTCTGTAGTTCAATGCTTCCCTAGTCCCCCTTCTGGCTGTTAGGATAAAATCCATAGTGCAGTTTAAAATGTATATGACATGTAAGCCAACCCGGATAAAAGTAACAAACTTGCAAAGAGGGAAAGATGTTGGAGGACTAAACTTTGAATTGTATTTCCCGGCACTAGAATTTCTCTCCATCCTAAATTGGTTTAGACATTACTCTTCTGCCCCCTGGCTGAATATAAAGAGAAATATGGTGTCTCCTATGGCCCTGGAAGAGGTGGTCTTCACTGATATATCCCTTAAACAATGTACTATGGTGTCTCCTATGGCCCAGGAAGAGGTGGTCTTCACTGATATATCCCATAAACAATGTACTATGGTGTCTCCTATGTCCCTGGAAGAGGTGGTCTTCACTGATATATCCCATAAACAATGTAAACTTCACTTTGGTCCTATTATTGATCACATTTCTATTTGGTGCAACATTTAAAAACAATGTAACTGGGAATCAAAATGGCTTGCCCACACTCCATTATTTCACAATAATGCCTTCAAATCAAATGTATTTATATAGCCCTTCGTACATCAGCTGATATCTCAAAGTGCTGTACAGAAACCCAGCCTAAAACCCCAAACAGCAAGCAATGCATGTGAAAGAAGCACGGTGGCTAGGAAAAACTCCCTAGGAAAAACTCCCTAGAAAGGCCAAAAACCTAGGAAGAAACCTAGAGAGGAACCAGGCTATGAGGGGTGGCCAGTCCTCTTCTGGCTGTGCCGGGTGGATATTATAACAGAACATGGTCAAGATGTTAAAATGTTCATAAATGACCAGCATGGTCAAATAATAATAATAATCATAGTAGTTGTCGAGGGTGCAACAAGCACGTCCGATGAACAGGTCAGGGTTCCATAGCCGCAGGCAGAACAGTTGAAACTGGAGCAGCAGCACGGCCAGGTGGACTGGGGACAGCAAGGAGTCATCATGCCAGGTAGTCCTGAGGCATGGTCCTAGGGCTCAGGTCCTCCGAGAGAAAGAGAGAATTAGAGAGAGCATATTTAAATTCACACAGGACACCGGATAAGACAAGAGAAATACTCCAGACTGACCCTAGCCCCCCGACACATAAACTACTGCAGCATAAATACTGGAGGCTGAGACAGGAGGGATCAGAAGACACTGTGGCCCCATCCGATGATACCCCCGGACAGGGCCAAACAGGCAGGGTATAACCCCACCCACTTTGCCAAAGCACAGCCCCCACACCACTAGAGGGATGTCTCCAACCACCAACTTACCGTCCTAAGACAAGGCCGAGTATAGCCCACAAAGATCTCCGCCACGGCACAACCCAAGGGGGGGGGGGGCCAACCCAGACAGGAAGACCACGTCAGTGACTCAACCCACTCAACTGACGCACCCCTCCCATGGACGGCATGGAAGAACACCAGTAAGCCAGTGACTCAGCCCCTGTAATAGGGTTAGAGGCAGAGAATCCCAGTGGAGAGAGGGGAACCGGCCAGGCAGAGACAGCAAGGGCGGTTCGTTGCTCCAGCCTTTCCGTTCATCTTCACACTCCTGGGCCAGACAATACTTAATCATAGGACCTACTGAAGAGATGAGTCTTCAGTAAAGACTTAAAGGTTGAGACTGAGTCTGCGTCTCTCACATGGGTAGGCAGACCATTCCATAAAAATGGAGCTCTATAGGAGAAAGCCCTGCCTCCAGCTGTTTGCTTAGAAATTCTAGGGACAATTAGGAGGCCTGCGTCTTGTGACCGTAGCGTACGTGTAGGTATGTACGGCAGGACCAAATCGGAAAGATTGGTAGGAGCAAGCCCATGTAATGCTTTGTAGGTTAGCAGTAAAACCTTGAAATCAGCCCTTGCCTTAACAGGAAGCCAGTGTAGGGAGGCTAGCACTGGAGTAATATGATCACATTTTTTGGTTCTAGTCAGGATTCTAGCAGCCGTATTTAGCACTAACTGAAGTTTGTTTAGTGCTTTATCCGGGTAGCAATGCCTTGCGATCTGGATGGTGGCCTTTTGGTCCAAATGTGGAATACGTCCCCTCACCGATATCATGGATAGTAATGGTTCGAGACATTTTAAGGATGGAGGCCCACTTCTTTTTATGTTTTATTTTCCTGTTCATACTGAATTAATTATTCAGCTTTCTTTCTTACCCCATTATTTTCTTTTGAGTGGTAGCTTACATGTTTTATAAACTTATCATTTGAAATGGATAATGTACCTGTAACCCCCCCCCCCCCCAATTTTTTTAAAAATAAATACACATTTGATCAAGTTTTTTAATCAACTTTCACTGCCCTTCCACTGCTGTGGAATTTCCTCTTCACTGACAATTAGTCTTCAACAGGACAAGCTGGGTGCCTGTTTCCTATCCAAAATGGACAGTGTCAACCCTGAGGTCCAAGACGTGGCGTGTGAGTGTTATGGTCGTCTGCCTTGTCTGGGCGGAGTCTTGGAGAGAGTGGGAGTCGGGCGTACAGCCGAGGGATGGACCAATCAGCTTCACTGCCTGCTGGCCTCGGCCAATGGCATGCTGGCACAGCTCTACCAGGGCACAGAGTCCGGTAAAAGAACACTTCTATGAACTGAAATCTTGGAACAACATGGTGGTCTTAGACCAGTGTGTTGCTCATCCATGTTATGAGTATCTGATGTGATTCGCTCTCTTCTGTTGTCTAGAAGGGATGGTGCCGTATGAGGGGCCAGGTGTAGAGCTACCCTACCCTCCTCTGGACGACACAGACCCCCTCGTCCTCCTCCAGCTCCAACACAGATACAGAGGTGTCTGCTTGGCACTCAAACACACCCTCAGGTAGGTGCACATTCCTCCAGTGTATATAATATTTTAACTTCTTACATCTAGGGGTTCCGCTAGCGGAACGCCTCGCCAATATCCAATGGAAGAGCGTGGCGCGAAATACAAAACGTCAAAAATGCAATCGTTTCAATTTTTCAAACATACAACTATTTTACACCATTTTAAAGACAAGACTCTCGTTAATCTAACGACATTGTCCGATTTCAAAAAGGCTTTACAGCGAAAGCAAAACATTTAGATTATGTTAGGAGAGTACATAGCCAAAAATAATCACACAGCCATTTTCCAAGCAAGCATATATGTCACAAATACCCAAAACACAGCTAAATGAAGCACTAACCTTTGATGATCTTCATCAGATGACACTCCTAGGACATTATGTTATACAATACATGCATGTTTTTTTCAATCAAGTTCATATTTATATCAAAAAACAGCTTTTTACATTGGCGTGTGATGTTCAGAAAATGTATTCCCACCGAAAACTTCCGGTGAATTTACTAAATTACTCATCATAAACTTTGACAAAATACATAACAATTATTTTAAGAATTATAGATACAGAACTCCTTTATGCAATCGCTATGTCAGATTTTAAAATGGCTTTTCGGCGAAAGCACATTTTGCAATATTCTGAGTACATAGCTCAGCCATCACGGTGAACTATTCAGACACCCGCCAAGTTCGGGGCTCACTAAACTCAGAATTAGTATTAGAAAAGTGGTATTACCTTTGCTGATCTTCGTCAGATTGCACTCCCAGGACTGCTACTTCCACAAGAAATGTTGTTTTTGTTCCAAATAATCCATAGTTATGTCCAAATACCTCCGTTTTGTTCGTGCATTCAGGTCACTATCCAAAGGGTAACGCGCGAGCGCAATTCGAGACAAAAAAATTCAAAATGTTCCATTACCGTACTTAGAAGCATGTCAAACGCTGTTTTAAAATCAATTTTTATGGTATTTTTCTCGTAAAATAGCGATAATATTCCAACCGGACAATAGTGTATTCATTCAAAGAGGAAAAGAAAAAACAGCGTGGTCGCGTGAACGCACATATCCAATCTTTGTCACCAGGCAGACCACTGAGAAACTGAGCTACTATACTCTGCCCAGAGACAGGAGAAGGCTCAATCCGCTTTCTGAAGGTTTTAGAGAGCCCATGGAAGCCTTAGAAAGTGCTACGTAACCCCACAGATACTGTAGTTTCGATAGAGAATCAAAAGAAGAACTACAAATTCTCAGACAGGCCACTTCCTGCTTGGAATTTTCTCAGGTTTTTGCCTGCCATATGAGTTGTGTTATACTCACAGACACCATTCAAACAGTTTTAGAAACTTCATAATATGCAAATATTTGACTCTGGGCCCGAGAAATTGGCCGTTTAATTTGGGTACGTTTTTCATCCGGCCGTAAAAATACTGCCCCCTATAGCGAAGAGGTTAACACACTCAAACATACACACTCTGACCTTTATTTCTCTACTCTTCTATTTGAACCAAAAAGTCACTTTTCCAAGTAAAAAAACCCAAACATTTTGTTTATGTAAGTGATAAGTGTTTGACAGTGATTTGTTTCTCTCAGTGTGGACCCGGCCACTGCAGTGCGTTTGCCTGTACAGCAGGTTCTCAACCTGGTCTGTCGCGCCCTGGCCGTCAGCTCCAAGAGCATAGTGAGTTAACTTCCAGAATGTATAAGAACTGAGAGACCGTGTAGCTGGTGTATGACCACTGGTGTTTCTCTGTGTGTTTTGCCTTCCAGAATTTAACAGGTGATGGGTCTGTGCGACTGCTGGTGTTACCTTCCATACACAACCATACTGTAAAGGTTCTGCAAGCTCTCATCACAGCGTGAGTACCCTACTGAAGGCAACCCAAATGCTAGCTGGGTCAAATCTGACAAGCTGTATCCCATCTAGTCTAAACCTGTCTGAAAACAAGCAAATTTGTTTTTGGTTGCCTAGGCAACGACCCCCATAATGCAGCAGGACACATCTGCTGTGCTCATGCCAACTCTATTGCTGTCATTTTGTAGTCAAGCAATGCGTTGGCATGACAACACATACAGATCTGGTACTCGGGGTACTCCAGTGCTGGCTTTTAAAATGAAAGTGATTTTATTGGGTGTGTTTTATTCATTGGTGGACTTAGTGACTGATTTCTTCTTACTCCCTGCTGTATGTTCCTCAGTGTAGGCAGTGGGTTGGTGCAGTACTCAAGTATGTTACAGAGACTGTTCTCTCAGACTCTGTCTGCCTGGACCCCTCTACCTGAAACCAGTCTGGGACAACAGAGAGCATTCAGGTAACTTACACGCATGCATGCGCACACACACACACACACACACACACACACACACTTTTAAATATCTTCATTTGTTTCCTATGTGTTTCTACTTTGACCCATAGTGCAGTGCGAGTGTCCCTCTACCAAACCTTAGAACTCTGGGTCAAGGTGGGAGGAGCCTCAGCTGGTGTGCTGCAGGGAAGCCCCACCCACTCCGAGATCCTACTGGCCCACCTGCTGGGTGACATCACGCCGGGAGCGGACTCTGTGAGGGTGATAAGATCTGATTGGTTTATTGGCAAGGCGAAAGCTTAGGATGGTCATTACTATGGCTCTGAGATGGAACCTATTCCCTATGTAGTGTAGTGCACTGCTTCTGGCCTACATTATTCACTCACCCTCCTACTGCCTCACTAACGCCAACCTCCCTTATTTCTTTCCACCTCTCCACCGCTCTCTCTCCTCTCCACCGCTCTCTCTCCTCTCCACCTCTCTCTCTCCTCTCCACCTCTCTCTCTCCTCTCCACCTCTCTCTCTCCTCTCCACCTCTCTCTCTCCTCTCCACCTCTCTCTCTCCTCTCCACCCCTCTCTCTCCTCTCCACCCCTCTCTCTTCCCTCTCCACCCCTCTCTCTCCCCTCTCCCTCTCCCTCTCCCCTCTCCACCCCTCTCTCTCTCCTCCACCTCTCTCTCTCCTCTCCACCCCTCTCTCTCCCCTCTCCACCCCTCTCTCTCTCCTCTCCACCCCTCTCTCTCTCCTCTCCACCCCTCTCTCTCCCCTCTCCACCCCTCTCTCTCCCCTCTCCACCCCTCTCTCTCCCCTCTCCACCCCTCTCTCTCCCCTCTCCACCCCTCTCTCTCCCCTCTCCACCCCTCTCTCACCCCCTCTCTCTCCCCTCTCCACCCCTCTCTCTCCCCTCTCCACCCCTCTCTCCACCCCTCTCTCTCCCCTCTCCTCCCCTCTCCACCCCTCTCTCTCTCCTCTCCACCCCTCTCTCTCTCCTCTCCACCCCTCTCTCTCTCCTCTCCACCCCTCTCTCTCTCCTCTCCACCTCTCTCTCTCCCCTCTCCACCCCTCTCTCTCTCCCCTCTCCACCCCTCTCTCTCTCCTCTCCACCTCTCTCTCTCCCCTCTCCACCCCTCTCTCTCTCCTCTCCACCTCTCTCTCTCCCCTCTCCACCCCTCTCTCTCTCCTCTCCACCCCTCTCTCTCTCCTCTCCACCCCTCTCTCTCTCCTCTCCACCCCTCTCTCTCTCCTCTCCACCCCTCTCTCTCCCCTCTCCACCCCTCTCTCTCTCCTCTCCACCCCTCTCCTCAGCTCCGTGCGGGCCAGTCGACAGTGGCTGATCTGGTTTCCAGCAAGCCCTGCCCTAAAAGCCGGAAGCCTGGATTGGGTATGGGCAACGGGGGCGGAGCCTCTCTCCAGAGGAAAGGAGACTCGCTGGCCAATCAGGACACATGCGTGTCTGCACTCAGAGGTGAGAGGGGCGGGGTTTATCTCAAGCATTTACATGATTAGAGAAGTGTAAACTAAATAAATGATTTTGGTTGTCTTTTTTTTCCTCTCTGAGTCATGCTGCCAGTGAATATTTGTATCATTACAGACAATCACAGGTGAATGATATCTTGACTAGTCTGTGGTGAGAGTACAGGGCCATTTGACTCTGTCTCCTTCTTTGCAGCGCTGAGACAGATCATACTGACCAGTGGAACTCTGCTGAAGGAAGATGTACACAAGGTCAGTTCTGTGTGTGGTATTCTTCTATAAACCTTCCCCATCGTGTTTGTTTACTGTGTGTGTGTGTGTGTGTGTGTGTGTTAATGCGCTCTCTCTTCCCCCAGCGTCTCCACGACGTCGTCCTCCCGTTGTGTGTACGCCTGCAGCAGCAGCATGGGGGAGACTGTGGGACCGGGGCTGTTAGTGGTCAATACGGTAGTGCCCTCCCTCGTCGGGAGTTGTACCGTCTGCTCCTTGCCCTGGTCCTAGTGCCCCCACCTCGATGGCCCCCACCCCTCACCTGTACGGTGTCCATACTCAGTCACGGACGCAGGGATAGGAGCCTGAAGGTAGGGGGAAATATGCAAGCAGGGACCCCCCCCACACACACACTCTGGATGCAGCCTTTAGGTATGGAGGGAGGGAGGGAGGGAGGGTAGAAGGGTAGGTATGGAGAGTAGAAGGGGAGGTAAGGGGCTAAATGTATGACTCTCTCTCACACGGCTCTGTCGATGTCCTGGTGTTTTGTTGGTCTGTGTTTAAGCAACCAAGTAAACATTTCTCCTGCCTCATCAATTACACTTGAAATAAAAACATACTAATATACACACACACTAACTGATATAACACACGCCCCGTATTTATAAACTGGGTGGTTGTAGCCCTGAATGCTGATTGGCTGACAGCCGTGGTATATCACACCGTAAACCATGGGTATGACAAACATTTATTTTTACTCCTCTAATTACGTTTGTAACCAACAGCAATAAGGCATCTCAGGGTTTGTGGACCCCTTGACTTTTCCCTCATATTGTTACATTACAGCCTTATTCTAAAATGGATTAAAAACAATTGTTTCCCCTCAATATACACGCAATACCCCATAATGAGAAATCATAAACAGGTTTTTAGATTTTTTTTTATGCTAATAGTTTATCACATTTACATAAGTATTCAGACCCTCAGTACTTTGTTGAAGCACCTTTGGCAGTGATTACAGCTTTGAGTCGTCTTGGGTATGACGCTACAAGCTTGGCACACCTGTATTTGGGGAGTTTCTCCCATTCTTCTCTGCAGATCCTCTCAAGCTCTGTCAGGTTGGCTGGGGAGCATTGCTGCCCATCCAACCTCTGCTTCGACATTCAGAGACTTGTCCCGAAGCCACTTCTGCGTTGTCTTGGCTGTGTGTCTTGTCCTGTTGGAAGGTGAAACTTCGCCCCAGTCTGAGGTCCTGAGCACTCTGGAGCAGGTTTTCATCAAGGATCTCTATGTACTTTGCTCCGTTCCTCTTTCCATCGATCCTGACTAGTCTCCCAGTCTCTGCCACTGGAAAAACATCCCCACACCATTCTTCACTCTAGGGATGGTGCCAGGTTTCCTCCAGATGTGACGCTTGGCATTCAAACCAAAGAGTTCAATCTTGGTTTCATCAGACCAGAGAATCTTGTTTCTCAAGGTCTAAGAGTCTTCATGGGCCTCCAGGCAGGCTGTCATGTGCCTTTTACTGAGGAATGGCTTCCATCTGGCCACTCTACCATAAAGGCCTGATTAGTGGTGTGCTGTAGAGATGGTTGTCCTTCTGGAATGTGATCTCATTTCCACAGGGGAACTCTAGAGCTCTGTCAGAGTGACCATTGGGTACTTGGTCACCTCCCTGACCAAGGCCCTTCTTCCATGAATGCTCAGTTTGGCCAGGCGACCAGCTCTAGGAAGAGTCTTGGTGGTTCCAAACTTCTTCCACTTAAGAATGATGGAGGCCACTGTGTTCTTGGGGACCTTCAATGCTGCAGATTTTTTTTTTGGTATCCTTCCCCAGATCTGTGCCTCGATACAATCCTTTCACGGAGCTCTACGGACAATTCCTTCGACCTCATGGCTTGGTTTTTGCTCTGACGTGCACTGTTAACTGTGGGACCTTATATAGACAGGTGTGTGTCTTTCCAAGTCATGTCCAATCAATTGAAATTACGACAGGTAGACTCCATTCAAGTTGTAGAAACATCTCAAGGATGATCAATGGAAACAGGAAGCACCTGAGCTCAATTTCGAGTTTCATAGCGAAGGATCTGAATACATATGTAAATAAGGTATTTCATTTTTTTATAATTTTTTGGCAAAAAATTCTTAACCTGTTTTTACTTTGTCATAATGGAGTATTGTGTGTAGTAGATTGGTGCGATTTATTATAATTTTTTTGATATATATATATATATATATATATATATATTTTTTTTTTTCATTTAATGCATTTTAGAATAAGGCTGTAACATAATGTAGAAAAAGGGAAGGGGTCTGAATACTTTATGAATGCACTGTATTTAAAGGAAAACGCTACTCAAACTATCTTTTGGTGTTTCTTTCATTCGTCCACTGTTGATATAGTCCCAAAATGTTTTGCAGGTCAGCAATCAAGTTTTCAAGATGTATAACTTTCAAAATAGAGAAATGTGAATAAAAGGAATGTTTTGAGAGTCAACAAGAGTTTAGTTGTGTCATGTTAAACTCAGTCTGTTGACTAGTTAGACAAGTTTAGAGATACTCTGGGAAGATTTGTATATATCGTAGGAGTATTTTCCACGTGTACTGTTATTTTCTCCTTTTTGTTAGCTCAGGCAAATGTGTGTCCATAGTGAAATGTACTGGACTAGTGACAGTTGGAATGCACTTGCTTACTGATCTTACTCTCCATCTGTTTCTCCCCCTCTCCTCAGGTCTCCTCCTTCTGCACTGAGGCCCTGGCCATATGCAACTCCCTTCTCCACCCCCGCACCCCATCCCTCTGCCTCCCCCTGCCCCCCCTCACCCTCAAACCCAGCCCTGCCGCCTCCCTCCTCACCCCTTCCCAGGCCTCCAGCCTCACCCTCCCCACTCTCCTCGGAGGGCCCTTCCCCGGCCGACACTCACTTGGCCTAGGCCACACCCTCCTAGGTTCCCTGGACAACCACCTGTCTCTGGTTCCTCCGGGGCTCTCTGGCCAGGGCTCTACCCCAGGAGACCTGCTCCTTTCCCCCCATCAGGGCGAGCTGGCAGGGCTGGGGCTCTCAGAGGGCCAGAGACCCGTCTTCATCCGTTACGACAAAGAGGAAGCGGAGGATGTGGAGATTTCACTAGAGAGCGACTCAGATGATAGTGTTGTCATCTTCCCACGGGGGATGCTGATGTTAGAGAACCAAGATGGCACCAGCACCGTGGCCAATCTCCCCGTGTCTTCCTTAGTACCAGGTGGGGTCACTCTCCCCGTACCCGGTCCAGGGGACGACCCAGGCGGGGACATCTCCCTCCCCCTCGCCAATGACCTCCCCTCCACCTCCCTCCCTCACCCTCTCCTCCCCTCCTCCTCCGCTCCTAACTCAATCAACTCATTCCCTCCAGCTCCACTAGCCTCTCTGGTTCCCCCCCTCAACTCCACCGGCGTGACACAGCTCGGTGCTCCCTCTGTGGGGCTAGGAGTTGGGGCTGACTCCCTCCCTGGAGCCCAGCTCCAGCAGATGTTGCTTCAGGGCCAGCCACCAGCCCCAGGTCAACCCACACCACTAGGTCTCCCCATACAGGTAAAATCACAAAGAAATGTGAGTTATAGATATCTCATTAAAAGCAAGTCTGTGAAGCGGTAGATCTGTTTAGTTTTGTACACCAGATTTAAATAGCTGAAAAGAGTATATTTTGGGTTATTTAAAAGATATGTGGTACAATGGTTCTCTACACTATGCATTGCTTGTTTCATTACATGATCCGACAGATGTTTTTAGAGATGCACCAGCGTTAGAACCCTTTAAAGTGTTCTACCTCTGTCTACAGATGCTCCAGAACCAGCTAGCTCAGCCCAGCAGAGCCCTACAGCAGCAACAGGCCAGTGAGGAAGATCATTCTGTTATTAATATCAACAGCTCTGATGAGGAAGAGGAGGAGGATGAAGAGATGGAGGATGAGGATGAGCTGGGAGAGGAGGAGGATGAGGAGGGGTTGGAGGATGAAGAAGAGGAGGAAGAAGGGAGCGATTTCCCCGATGAAGAAGAAGAGTTTTATGGAGAAGAGTTTGATGACTATGAGGAGGAAGAGGGGGAGGAGATGGATGAGGAAGAAGAGGAGGAAGAAGAGGAGGAAGAGGAAGGAGAGATCAGGCCGTTGGACAGAGAAGGGAGGAGAGGAGGAATGGGGAGGGAGGAAGGAGAGGTGCTCAGAGAAGTGCCGGAGGATGGAGGGATGGGCGGATTCTGTGTGGAGGGAGAGATGGAAGGAGGTATAGAGGAGCTGGGGACTAACAGAAGGGTGTATGGGGAAGAAGGGGTGAAGGCTCAGGAGGTAGAGAGCATCGGCGTGCTGGAGGAAGAGAGGGAGGGAGAGGAGGATGACGCTGATGGAATGAACGACCCGACAATGCCTCAGATTCTGTGTGTGACGGGCGGAGCTCTGGAAGAGAGGGAGGAGCTAGGGGAGGGGCATGGGCAGGAAGTGGGGTCATGTGAGCAGCAGGGAGCCGATCGTCCAGAGGCAACGCCCTCTTCTGAAGGCCCCGCCCCTCAACACAAACAGGAGGTGGAGCCTGCACAGGAAGTGAGGGTGGGCGGCAGCGACCAGCCATCCAATCAGGGAGAAGAACCAGCTAAACAGGGCGGGGACTCTGCTAAAGAGGAAGTTAAACCATCAGCAGCTCCGAGCGAGACAGAGGGGGAGGAGCCTGAACAAGAGAAAGGAGGAGAAGAGGGAGAGGAGGATGGAGAAGAGGATGGGAGAGGGATAAAGAGGAAGAGGGAGGGAGAGGAGGAAGGAACAGGACAGGGCACAGAGAAGAAAAAGGTAAGAACTCTTTCTCAGACCATCCTTAACCAATCACATTCCAAGCCTTTTAGCTTATTTTACAATCTACACATTGTTTCATGAGTGACTTCCTTGGACATGGTTTGTGTGTAGATACAGTGAGCTCCATAAGTCTTGGGACAGTGAATGTTTTTTTTGTCTCTACTCCAGGGCTTTGATTTGAAATGATATAATGACTATAAGGTTAAAGTGCAGACTGTCAGATTTAATTAGAGGTTAATTGGATGCTACTATGATTACGGATAATCCTGAATGAATCGTGAATAATAATGATGAGTGAGAAAGTTAGAAGCTCAAATATCATGTCCCCCCAAAAATGCTAACCTCCCCAGTTATTGTAATGGTGACAGGTTAGCATGTCGTGGGGGTATGATATAAAATGCTAACCTCCCCAGTTATTGTAATGGTGACAGGTTAGCATGTCGTGGGGGTATGATATAAAATGCTAACCTCCCTAGTTCTTGTAATGGTGAGAGGTTAGCATGTCGTGGGGGTATGATATAAAATGCTAACCTCCCTAGTTCTTGTAATGGTGACAGGTTAGCATGTCGTGGGGGTATGATATAAAACGCTAACCTCCCTAGTTCTTGTAATGGTGAGAGGTTAGCATGTCGTGGGGGTATGATATAAAATGCTAACCTCCCTAGTTCTTGTAATGGTGACAGGTTAGCATGTCGTGGGGGTATGATATAAAACGCTAACCTCCCTAGTTCTTGTACTGGTGACAGGTTAGCATGTCGTGGGGGTATGATATAAAACGCTAACCTCCCTAGTTCTTGTAATGGTGACAGGTTAGCATGTCGTGGGGGTATGATATAAAACGCTAACCTCCCTAGTTCTTGTAATGGTGAGAGGTTAGCATGTCGTGGGGGTATGATATTTGTGCATCTAACTTTCTCACTCATCGTTATTCACGGTTCATTCAGGACAACCTGTAATCATGGTAGCATCCACATTAATGTAAAAGTGTTTATAAATGTATTCTATTCTTATTTACAATACAAGTGACTCCAAATTGACACAATACATTATTTACCATTCATTTCTATTGGGCACAAAATAATCTGAAACACAACCAAAACAAACAGCAAATTCATCTAACAAGTTTGTGGAGTCACAAGCTTGATGTATCATTGCATGCTATGAATATGGGACCAAATACTAAACTTTTGACAACATTAATAAACAGAAGTGAATTTGTCCCAATACTTTTCGTCCCCTAAAATGGGGGGACTATATATAAAAAGTGATGTAATTTCAAAACGGTTCACCTGATATGGATGAAAATACCCTCAAATAAAGCTGACAGCACTTTAACCTCAGTCATTGTATCATTTCAAATCCAAAGTGCTGGAGTACAGAGCCAAAACAACAACTGTTACTGTCCCAGTACTTTTGGAGCTCACGGTATACCAAGTATCTGTTTTTAGATACAAAATGTTAGTTATAGACTGTTGTCCAGTTCCTCAGCCACAAAATAATGTAAATCTAACCGCTCTTGTTCTCTCCCTTTCTGTCTCTCTCGCTTTCTCTTTCTGTTCTCTCTTTTTCTGTCTATCTCACACTCGCTCAGTTGGATGAAGAAGTCATGGCGTCCATGTTGGCTGATTTTGTAGCCTGCCCTCCGGACGACGAGGAAAAAGGTCCCTCAGCATCCAACCTCCCCTCTTAAAGATGTCCAGCCATGGCTTCGTCACAAAACCATCAGAACAACTTCATTTCTACCCCCCTCTTATAGTCTCACATAAGGTTTCAAAATTCTCAGGTTTTCACGAAATCTCAGTTGCGAAGACTAAGCAGGAAATCTTCCGATCAGAATTTCTGGAAAACCTGTGTATTTTGAGAAAGTTACCGCTGCATTTGGCATCCGTCTCACACATGTATTCATTACCAACCTGCAGCTTAGACAATGTTGAAAACCATGAACATTTCCAATGTGAAAATGACCATATAGTCTCTGTATGACTTGTTTATTTCATCTAAAATCGACTTCCACACTCTTTTAGATGTTGGAAATGGACTGTTCCTGAAATAAAAATGACCTTTCAACTTCCAGGAAAGTGAAAGCATTTGTAATACACTCTGGACTCCATATTAAATTCATATTATATATATAAAATAAACACCAGTTAGTTTACATCAACCTTAAAGTCTTGGACATCAAATGATTGAAAGACATAGCAGTAAAGACTGCAGCTCTCCAGTATTGCTGTGTGGTATCCTACAGTTTAGTGTAGTTGTGGTGGTACTTTTAGTAGTAGTGTGGTTTTGGTCACCTATCATGTTCATGTTTTTGAGGTCTTATATACAGTATCCATTTTTTTTGTTATAAAATAAATAAACTTGAAAGACAACTGCTGAAAGTTTCTCTTGATGTATCAGATGAAGTTTGACTTTGGGAACTCACTACCTACTGTAAAAACTCACCCTACTGTTAGTATGAATGCTTAATTTAGGTTTCACTATAAGAGGGGTTTTTTTCAGCCTACGTGCTACTCTGTACTTTTCAAAACAGGAAGTGTGTTGAGTGCTGTGCAATATCTAGCATATTAGTCTGCAATCCAGGCCAAGCTGTGATCATCTTATTACTCAAAGCATAATCTCTCGTGGACAGACATCGTAAAGATTTTAGTTCTGGGCTAACCAAGATTACTCATAGCAGAAATATCAGTAGACATGCTAAAACTATGTGGAATCATGGGGCATCTTGACTGAAAGGTCCCGGAAATGTCTTGTGTGATCAGTATTACTCGAAGAGGAACTATTGACGATGATAAACCAATGATAAGCGCAAGTGGCAAGAAGCCAATGGATGTTCACTAGTAGACAATCCAGTACCATGTTGACCCTAGGTTATAACCTGGGGCATCTTGACCGAAAGGTCTTAAGTTCTTCATGAAGTGTGACTGTTTCTGTGTCTTCACCCATTTTGTGTAGTGTGTGTGTGTGTGTGTCCAGCTTCCTCTATCCCTCTGAGTTGGGCCAGTCGGGTGCTAGGAACATATCTGTTCCTAGGTTGGTTGGAGATGTAACAGACTGAGACGGTCAGAATGTCTCTCACACACACACTCTAGGGATGACGTCACCATTTGGTGCTTCTAGAGAGTTTAGGCTGCAGATTTGGTCTGAGTGGAGCAGAACGGAACAGCTGTGTTCTGTAGAACACTACAGAATGTTTCAGAATGATGGAATGTTTAGAACAGACATGATTCTACTCCACGGGATGGAGAAGATCTTGTCAATTCTACACATGACAAAATAAAACTTCCAGTCTCTCCCACTAAACACACACGGCAGACAATCTATAGATATTCTCAGACCACATCTTCGATAGCATCCTTGTCTCATAGACGAGATGTAACATAGTAAACTAAGTCCGGAACACTCTAGTTAGTATGATATGTTACATTTGGTAGGGTTACATAAGACAGAAGTTTACTTAAGGCCAAAACGAAAGTAGGGTGGTTGGACGGTTGTGTGTATAACGCCAACGCCTAGCAACCCAAAGGTTGTGTGTATAACGCCAACGTCTAGCAACCCAAAGGTTGTTAGAATCTCATCATTTTAGCTAATTAGCAACTTTTACTACTTTTTAGCTACTTATTCCCCTAACCATTTAACCTAACTCCTAGCCTAGCTAACATTGGCCACCTAGCCAACATTAGCCACAACACATTGGAAGTTGTAACATATTGTACAAATTGCATTTCCTAACATATCATTTGAAATGGATGATGGACATCCACAAATGAATACATGCCACACGAAACATATCATACAGTACTATTTGGAGTGTTCCAGGATTTACGTTGCCTATGTTACGTCTACCCCTGAGTCCAGGCTGTGCATAGAAGCTTTTAGAGTGACTGACAGGATGCTTGTTGACATGCAGTTCTAGTTAAAAGTTTTAATATTTTCTACATTATAGAATAATAGTGAACACATCAAAACTATGAAATAACAAAAATGGAATCATGTAGTTACCAAAAAATGGTTAAACAAATAAAAATATATCGGTATTAGACTTCCCTACAGGGGTTGTCTAAAGAGGACATCAGATATTACACTAATACACTATTATATATAACATCATAGTGCGTAAACTATTGTATGGAGGTGTATGCTGAGGAGAGATGCTTGTTGTGTTTACATATTTTTAGACGGCAGGCTTTGAAAGATCTCGCAGATAGTGATTGTTTGTCAACCTTATCTGTCTGTAGGGACTCGTCGAAGTTGGTGTACTTCCTTGTGCTAGAGCGAGAGAGTGGAAGGGGGAGCAGAGGAAGGGTGTGTGTAGACCTAAACAAAGTGAGAAAGAGAGGGAGAGAAGCCAATTCATTCGTTTGGAAATGTGGACAGGTAGTAAGAGCGTGTGCATGACAGAGCAAGGGAGAGATATGGTCTCATCAGAGAGGATGTTTGCAACATAGCGGATTGCAGTTGGACCACTGACCTGGTGCACAGTAGTGTGAACATGCAGAGAGAGGGGGAAGAGAGAGAGAGTTACTGACACAGAAACAAAGAGCAGAGGGAGAAGAGAGAGAGAGTTACTGACACAGAAACAAAGAGCAGAGGGAGAGAGAGAGAGTTACTGACACAGAAACAAAGAGCAGAGAGAGAGAGAGTTACTGACACAGAAACAAAGAGCAGAGGGAGAAGAGAGAGAGAGTTACTGACACAGAAACAAAGAGCAGAGGGAGAGAGAGAGTTACTGACACAGAAACAAAGAGCAGAGAGAGAGAGAGAGAGAGAGAGAGAGAGGGAGGGAGACAGAGGGAGAGAGAGAGAGAGAGAGAGAGAGAGAGAGGAGGGGGGAATGAGAGAGGGATGACGAGGAGAGAGAGAGAGAGAGAGAGAGAGAGAGAGAGAGAGAGAGAGAGAGAGAGACGGAGAGAGAGAGAGAGAGAGAGGGTGGTAAAGAGATACATTAGACAGTGGACTTTCTGTTCCTTTCTAACAGCACAGAGGTATGTCCTTCCTTTTCCCTTTCTGTTGTTACTGTGGACTGGGTTTGTACCTAAGGGAATGCTATAGGGGAATGCTATAGGGGAATGCTATAGGGGAATGCTATAGGGGAATGCTATAGGGGAATGCTATAGGGGAATGCTATAGGAATGCAAGGTAAAAAAGTATAGAACGTTTTGAACAGTTTGAACTTGAAATCCTCTGTTGAGTAATTTGAGGAGAACAGAGAGTATAGATATAGATGTGAGACTGTGCGGTAGTAGTTCTGTAAACTACAGTCGGTACTCATATTGTGGTGTACGAGACTACAACCAGACCGTGTAGTGTCATAAATAACTACTAATAACTACTAATAACTACCTGCATCCGAATGGTTGACCTAACAGAGAATGTCTCAATCTGCACTATGTTGTCAGAAATATCTATCTGCATTTGTATAGCTGAAAAGCAGAAGTTTGCGGTGGTAGTCTTTGAGACCATGTTGTAGGGCAGGGACTGTGGACATGATGTTTAGAATGCCGCCTTTTCATCATTGTCTTCGGAACAAGCTATGCTCAGAACCACGCAGTATAACACTATTTCCTCTAAAGGCAATTTGAAGGAAGGGGAAATCCTTTTTAAAGCTGATAGTTTAAACCTTTAAATGTACATAAATATCACCAACTGGTACATGATGTATTTCCCAATGAGCCACTGTTCCAGTTAATCTGCTAGCTGGCTCAACTCTCACCGTCCAGTCTACTACAGCCTAAAGGATTGGGTTACTCCCAGAATGCTATAATAGATCACAAATACCACCTACACAAAGGGGTGATTATAGAAATAGCATTAATAGAATTCTGGCTCAAAGTAAATTCTAATGCCTGAAGGATTGGAATAACCTTAGAATGCTATTATAATAGAAGACAAATAGCACCTACACAAAGATGTGATATTTCTGTTTAGCTGCTTCAACACCAGCATTTCTTGCTGTTTGGGGTTTTAGGCTGGGTCTCTGTACAGCACTTTGAGATATCAGCTGACGTAAGAAGGCCTTTATAAATAAATGTGATATCGTTGTTTCCCCATTGTTGTCGCTATAATAGAATAAAATTGCACTTTCCCCAAGGGATGTGGGTATTAATTTACTCGACTGTTGAAGTAAATTCTGAAGAAAGCCTGTGCAGGATTGTGCAACACTATTGTTTAAAACCAATGGCACCACCCACACTGTATCACAGGCAAGCATAACCTGTTCTGTGAGAGTTACACTGCATTTTTTTCACTTTTAATCATTTAGCAGGCACTCTTAATCCAGAACAATTTACAGTAGTCCATTCCCATGGGGATTGAACCCACAACCCCAGTGTTGCAAGCACCCTGCTCTACTAACTGAGCCAATACGAAACTACTTGGCAACACTCTTTGGTTGCTTCACAAATAGCATCCTATTCCCTATATAGTGCACTACTTTTGACCAGGGTCCATAGGGGCCTGTTAAAAGTAGTGCACTACATAGGGAATAGGGTGCCATTTTGGAGGCGACCTAAGTTAATAAGTGATATCACTGTAGGGAAAGAGCTGAACCGACTACACACTAGAAAAAAATGACATCTAAAAGCACAGGTGCAAATAGCAGCTTAAAGTGAGGTAAGAGTCTGGCGTTTTCCCAGCTCACAGTACATCCTCACCAGGGGTACTGAGTGTATCTACCTGTTTACCTGGATATCCTCATGGGGGTACTGAGTGTATCTACCTGTTTACCTGGATATCCTCACCAGGGGTACTGAGTGTATCTACCTGTTTACCTGGATATCCTCACCAGGGGTACTGAGTGTATCTACCTGTTTACCTGGATATCCTCATGGGGGTACTGAGTGTATCTACCTGTTTACCTGGATATCCTGATAGGGGTACTGAGTGTATCTACCTGTTTACCTGGATATCAACACCAGGGGTACTAAGTGTATCTACCTGTTTACCTGGATATCCTCATGGGGGTACTGAGTGTATCTACCTGTTTACCTGGATATCCTCATGGGGATACTGAGTGTATCTACCTGTTTACCTGGATATCCTCACCAGGGGTACTGAGTGTATCTACCTGTTTACCTGGATATCCTCATGGGGGTACTGAGTGTATCTACCTGTTTACCTGGATATCCTCACCAGGGGTACTGAGTGTATCTACCTGTTTACCTGGATATCCTCATAGGGGTACTGAGTGTATCTACCTGTTTACCTGGATATCCTCATGGGGGTACTGAGTGTATCTACCTGTTTACCTGGATATCCTGATAGGGGTACTGAGTGTATCTACCTGTTTACCTGGATATCCTCATGGGGGTACTGAGTGTATCTACCTGTTTACCTGGATATCCTCACCAGGGGTACTGAGTGTATCTACCTGTTTACCTGGATATCCTCACCAGGGGTACTGAGTGTATCTACCTGTTTACCTGGATATCCTCATAGGGGTACTGAGTGTATCTACCTGTTTACCTGGATATCCTCATGGGGATACTGAGTATATCTACCTGTTTACCTGGATATCCTCACCAGGGGTACTGAGTGTATCTACCTGTTTACCTGGATATCCTCATGGGGTACTGAGTGTATCTACCTGTTTACCTGGATATCCTCACCAGGGGTACTGAGTGTATCTACCTGTTTACCTGGATATCCTCACCAGGGGTACTGAGTGTATCTACCTGTTTACCTGGATATCCTGATAGGGGTACTGAGTGTATCTACCTGTTTACCTGGATATCCTCATAGGGGTACTGAGTGTATCTACCTGTTTACCTGGATATCCTCATGGGGGTACTGAGTGTATCTACCTGTTTACCTGGATATCCTCATAGGGGTACTGAGTGTATCTACCTCTTTACCTGGATATCCTCATAGGGGTACTGAGTGTATCTACCTGTTTACCTGGATATCCTCATCAGGGGTACTGAGTGTATCTACCTGTTTACCTGGATATCCTCATGGGGGTACTGAGTGTATCTACCTGTTTACCTGGATATCCTCACCAGGGGTACTGAGTGTATCTACCTGTTTACCTGGATATCCTCATAGGGGTACTGAGTGTATCTACCTGTTTACCTGGATATCCTCATGGGGGTACTGAGTGTATCTACCTGTTTACCTGGATATCCACATACAGTGGGGGAAAAAGTATTTGATCCCCTGCTGATTTTGTACGTTTGCCCACTTACAAAGAAATGATCAGTCTATAATTTTAATGGTAGGTTTATTTGAGCAGTGAGAAACAAAATAACAACAAGAAAATCCAGAAAAACGCATGTGAAAAATGTTATAAAATGATTTGCATTTTAATGAGGGAAATAATTATTTGACCCCTCTGCAAAACATGACTTAGTACTTGGTGGCAAAACCCTTGTTGGCAATCACAGAGGTCAGACGTTTCTTGTAGGTGGCCACCAGGTTTGCACACATCTCAGGAGGGATTTTGTCCCACTCCTCTTTGCAGATCTTCTCCAAGTCATTAAGGTTTCGAGGCTGACGTTTGGCAACTCGAACCTTCAGCTCCCTCCACAGATTTTCTATGGGATTAAGGTCTGGAGACTGGCTAGGCCACTCCAGGACCTTAATGTGCTTCTTCTTGAGCCACTCCTTTGTTGCCTTGGCCATGTGTTTTGGGTCATTGTCATGCTGGAATATCCATCCACGACCCATTTTCAATGCCCTGGCTGAGGGAAGGATGTTCTCACCCAAGATTTGATGGTACATGGCCCCGTCCATCGTCCCTTTGATGCGGTGAGGTTGTCCTGTCCCCTTAGCAGAAAAACACCCCCAAAGCATAATGTTTCCACCTCCATGTTTGACGGTGGGGATGGTGTTCTTGGGGTCATAGGAGGCATTCCTCCTCCTCCAAACACGGTGAGTTGAGTTGATGCCAAAGAGCTCCATTTGGTCTCATCTGACCACAACACTTTCACCAGTTGTCCTCTGAATCATTCAGATGTTCATTGGCAAACTTCAGACGGGCATGTATATGTATTCTTGAGCAGGGGGACCTTGCGGGCGCTGCAGGATTTCAGTCCTTCACGGCGTAGTGTGTTACCAATTGTTTTCTTGGTGACTATGGTCCCAGCTGCCTTGAGATCATCGACAAGATCCTCCCGTGTAGTTCTGGGCTGATTCCTCACCATTCTCATGATCATTGCAACCCCACGAGGTGAGATCTTGCATGGAGCCCCAGGCCGAGGGATATTGACAGTTCTTTTGTGTTTCTTCCATTTGCGAATAATCACACCAAATGTTGTCACCTTCTCACCAAGCTGCTTGGCGATGGTCTTGTAGCCCATTCCAGCCTTGTGTAGGTCTACAGTCTTGTCCCTGACATCCTTGGAGAGCTCTTTGGTCTTGGCCATGGTGGAGAGTTTGGAATCTGATTGATTGATTGCTTCTGTGGACAGGTGTCTTTTTTACAGGTAACAAGCTGCGGTTAGGAGCACTCCCTTTAAGAGTGTGCTCCTAATCTCAGCTCGTTACCTGTATAAAAGACACCTGGGAGACAGAAATCCTTCTGATTGAGAGGGGGTCAAAAATGTATTTCCCTCTTTAAAATGCAAATCAATTTATAACATTTGTTACATACGCTTTTCTGGATATTTTTGTTTTATTCTGTCTCTCACTGTTCAAATAAACCTACCATTCAAATTATAGACTGATCCTTTCTTTATCAGTGGGCAAACGTACAAAATCAGCAGGGGATCAAATACTTTTTTCGCCCACTGTAGGATTCCTGTTTACCTGGATATCCACATAGGATTCCTGTTTAGCTGGATATCCTCATAGGGGTACTGAGTGTATCTACCTGTTTACCTGGATATCCTCATAGGGGTACTGAGTGTATCTACCTGTTTACCTGGATATCCTCATGGGGGTACTGAGTGTATCTACCTGTTTACCTGGATATCCTCATGGGGGTACTGAGTGTATCTACAGTACCTGGTATGATACACATAATAAAAGTGTTCTAAGTTACTAAATGTGTCCCCTCGTATGTCAAGGGGATTTAAGAGCTTGAGGATGTATTTTCCCTCCATTGTAAGTCTAGAGGTGCAGGTATTTTCCTATCAGGTATGTTCTCATAACTGTCTAACTGGTGTAGGCTACTCATCCATGCATGTCCTTAGACTCCTCGGTAGAATGTACCCTTAGGCACACAGATGTAGGCTCATTCCTCCACCTCGACAGGTCATTGCATGCCAAGTTGCCAGTAGATGTGGTGACAGTGTTTTGTCATTTTGGAGGTCATAAAATGTTTTGTTAACATTGTGTGTGTGTGTGTGTGTGTGTGTGTGTGTGTGTGTGTGTGTGTGTGTGTGTGTGTGTGTGTGTGTGTGTGTGTGTGTGTGTGTGTGTGTGTGTGTGTGTGTGTGTGTGTGTGTGTGTGTGTGTGTGTGTGTGTGTGTGTGTGTGTGTCTTTAGATGGAGGAGTATAATGTTACAGTTGCTACAGGAACATCAGAGTATTCTGGGACCAATAACTACATATACATTACTCTGGTGGGAGAGAACGGAGACAGCGAGAGAACAACACTGGATAACCCTGGACTGGACTTCTGTAGAGGAGCGGTGAGTATGGCAGCACTGTGCGCGCGTGCGTGTGTGTGTGCGCATTCATGCTCCCAACCCTTCTCTCTCACTCAAAAGGATCCGTATAACATGTCCCTCGCTCCCTTTCTCTCCCTCCCTCGCTAACTCCCTCCATATCTTTCCCTCCCTCTCTATCTTTCCCTCCCTCCCTCCTTCCCTATCTTTCCCTCCCTCCCTCCCTATCTTTCCCTCTCTATCTATCTTTCCCTCCCTCCCTATCTTTCCCTCTCTATCTATCTTTCCCTCCCTCCCTATCTTTCCCTCTCTATCTATCTTTCCCTCCCTATCTTTCCCTCCCTCCCTCTCTCTCCCTCCCTCCCTATCTTTCCCTCTCTATCTATCTTTCCCTCCCTCCCTATCTTTCCCTCTCCATCTATCTTTCCCTCCCTCCCTATCTTTCCCTCTCTATCTATCTTTCCCTCCCTCCCTATCTTTCCCTCTCTATCTATCTTTCCCTCCCTATCTTTCCCTCCCTCCCTCTCTCTCCCTCCCTCCCTATCTTTCCCTCCCTCCCTATCTTTCCCTCCCTATCTTTCCCTCCCTCCCTATCTTTCCCTCCCTCCCTATCTTTCCCTCTCTATCTATCTTTCCCTCCCTCCCTATCTTTCCCTCTCTATCTATCTTTCCCTCCCTCCCTATCTTTCCCTCTCTATCTATCTTTCCCTCCCTATCTTTCCCTCCCTCCCTCTCTCTCCCTCCCTCCCTATCTTTCCCTCTCTATCTATCTTTCCCTCCCTCCCTATCTTTCCCTCTCTATCTATCTTTCCCTCCCTCCCTATCTTTCCCTCTCTATCTATCTTTCCCTCCCTCCCTATCTTTCCCTCTCTATCTTTCCCTCCCTCCCTATCTTTCCCTCCCTCCCTCTCTCTCCCTCCCTCCCTATCTTTCCCTCCCTCCCTATCTTTCCCTCCCTATCTCCTGCTCCCTTCCTCCCCTCCAGGTGGATGAATACAAGGTGTGTAGCCCGGCTCCTCTGGGTCGTGTTCTTTTGGTGCGTCTGGAGAAACAGAGGTACTGGGTGGAGGATAACTGGTTCTGTCTCTATGTCACCGTGGCGCCACCAGGTGGTGGTACAGCCCTCACCTTCCCCTGTTACCGCTGGCTCATAGGAAATGTCAAGGTGGAGCTACGAGAAGGCACAGGTAAATGGAAAAGAAAGAGGTGCCCTTCAAGATACGGATCTCAAGTTTTGTGATAAAGGTTAGGTTTTGGGGCGAGAAAGCTGATCCTAGATCTGTGTCCTAGATTTGGTGAAAACAAAGGATGAAGGTCAAACAGAGGTTAGAGAAGGATGTGAGTGAGTCATCTCTCTGTCTTTATCTTCTCTCTCTCACTCCCTCCTTCAGCAATGAGACTCAGTGACGACACCTCTCCTCAGCTTTTGGCTCACAGAAAAGCAGAACTGCAGGAGAGACAGGCGGTATACAGGTCAGTTACATTCCAGAAATGTTGTTAGAGATACATGCATCCATTTACAGTATGTGTACATGCACAGACACCAATACACACACACACACACACACACACACACACACACACACACACACACACACACACACACACAGGGGCGTCTCAATTCCAATCCCTCCAGAAACTGAGCCTAGTTCTTGCGGTTGCGTTTGTCTGTTGTTTTTCCAGATGGGTTGCATGGGCTCCTGGGATTCCCAAGTGTATCGATGCGAAGACCGAGGCAGACCTTCATCAGGATGTTCGCTTCGACAATGAGAAGAGGAGTGACTTTGAGGGCTCCTTACACTACGCGTGAGTCATACAGACACCCCCCCTTAAGCCCTTCCCATATTGTCTAATATGCAGTTGAAGTTGGAAGTTTACATACACCTTAGCCAAATACATTTAAACTCAGTTTTTCACAATTCCCGACATTTAATCCTCACATTCCCAGTGGGTCAGAAGTTTACATACAATCAATTAGTATTTGGTAGCATTGACTTTAAATTGTTTAACTTGGGTCAAACGTTTCGGGTAGCCTTCCACAAGCTTTCTACAAGTAAATTTTAGCACATTCCTCCTGACAGAGCTGGTGTAACTGAGTCAGGTTTGTTGGCCTCCTTGCTCGCACACACTTTTTCAGTTCTGCCCACAAATGTTCTATAGGCTGAGGTCAGGGCTTTGTGATGGCCACTCCAATACCTTGACTTTGTTTTCCTTAATTAAGCCATTTTGCCACAACTTTGGAACTATGCTTGGGGTCATTGTTCATTTGGAAGACCCATTTGCGACCAAGCTTTAACTTCCTGACTGAAATCTTGAGATGTTGCTTCAATATATCTACATCATTTTCTTGCCTCATGATGCCATCTATTTTGTGAAGTGCACCAGTCCCTCCTGCAGCAAAGCACCCCCACAACATGATGCTGCCACCCCCATGCTTCACGGTTGGGATGGTGTTCTTCGGCTTGCAAGCCTCCCCCTTTTTCCTCCAAACATAACGATGGTCATTATGGCCAAATAGTTCTATTTTTGTTACATCAGACCAGAGGACATTTCTCCAAAAAGAATGATCTTTGTCCCCATGTGCAGTTGCAAACCGTAGTCTGGCTTTTTTATGGCAGTTTTGGAGCAGTGGCTTCTTCCTTGCCGAGCGGCCTTTCAGGTTATGTCGATATAGGACTCGTTTTACTATGAATATAGATTCTTTTTTTACCTGTTTCCTCCAGCATTTTCACAAGGTCCTTTGCTGTTGTTCTGGGATTGATTTGCATTTTTCGCACAAAAGTACGTTCATCTCTAGGAGACAGAACGCGTCTCCTTCCTGAGCGATATGACGGCTGCGTGGTCCAATGGTGTTTATTCCAATTCCAATTGACTCAAATGATGTCAATTAGCGTATCAGAAGCTTCTAAAGCCATGACATAATTTTCTGGAATTTTCCAAGCTGTTTAAAGGCACAGTCAACTTAGTGTATGGAAAAATGATGTGTCTTGCACAAAGTACATGTACTAACTGACTTGCCAAAACTATAGTTTGTTAACAAGACATTTCTGGAGTGGTTGAAAAAAATAGTTTTAATGACTCCAACCTAAGTGTGTGTGAACTTCCGACTTCAACTGTAGTAGCTTCCTTATTTTATGAAAATGTGTTTGAAAATGGTCTTTCCTGTCTGTCTCTTTTTCTCCCCCCCTTTCCCCCCTCCCTCCCCCCTCTTCCCCCTCTCTCAGTCTTCTAGAGCTGTCTTTGAAGAAGCTAGCGATCAGGTTCGGGAAGTCATGGGACAATCTGGATGACTTCAAACGATGCTTCTGGAAACTCAGGAGCCCCATATCTGGTAGAGTACAGTGGCACATAAATAGACTACTGAATAGAGCATTGTGGGTACTGTTGTACATAATGCTACAGGTACACAACATGGCCAAAGTATTCAACCCGCCCGCCCTTCAGCCACATAATATTTAATGACTCCAAAACTGTCTGTCCTGCGGGATATAACCGCAGGGACTGGGGTTATGAGTCAACCTGTGCATCACTAGACTTTCAACGTGGCACCGTCATAGGATGCCACCTTTCCAACAAGTCAGTTAGTTCAATTTCTTCCCTGCTAGAGCTGCCCCGGTCAACTGTAAGTGCTGTTATTGTGAAGTGTACAGAAATGAGATTGTCGAGATCGGTGTGAAATAACTTGATTGGCCTGCACAGAGCCCTGACTTTAACCCCATTGAACACCTTTGGGATGAATTGGAATGCCGACTGCGAGGCAGGCCTATTCACCCAACATCAGTGCCCGACCTCACTAATGCTCTTGTGGCTGAATGGAAGCAAGTCCCCGTAGAAATGTTCCAACATCTAGTGGAAAGCCTTCGCAGAAGAGTGGAGGCTGTTATAGCAGCAAAGGGGGGGACCAACTCCATATTAATGCCCATGATTTTGGAATGAGATATTCGACATACTTTGGAGTGAGATGTTCGACATAATTTTGGCCATGTACTTTATTAGAGTTAGAGGTGCAATTCCTTGTAGAGTATAGGCCAACACTTTTTATAGCTGTCTCTTCCTGTTTCATTGAGGAAGTGAGGTCTTTGAATATTGCAACACCAATGTGTGTAACTCAGTCAGTATTTATTCTTTTCAATCTTTGATTAAACAATTGTTTATCCTTCAATATATAGTCCATTATTCATATTCTTACACTACAGATCACTCTTTTGTTGCTTACAATTTTTCTGCACAGCAGTAAATGCAAACTTGTAGGTTATTGAAGGTTTTAAAAGGCTTCTAAAGTTTGGTCTTTTCCACTTTAAAATGTCAGACCTGATTTGCTCTAATGAAAAATGTATCAACCCTTACAAAAAATGTCCATGAATTATAATCCACATAATAATTCACATTTCCTGTTGCTGCAGGATAATTTTCCTGCTGTAGCAAACTGGTCAAATTAAGATCCTACATTTGTAGATTGTTATATTAAGAATTGTTTATTCAGACAGTACTTTTTTATTTTGTGATTGATCAATTGATGGTTCCAGAGTACTGTATGGAGCACTGGAAGGAAGACTCGTTCTTCGGATACCAGTGTCTGAACGGTTCAAACCCCAGAATGATCCAGCGCTGCAAAAAGCTTCCGGGAAACTTCCCCGTCTCTGGAGACATGGTGCAGGGGTCGCTGGCCCCAAGGACCACCCTGAAGAAGGAACTCAAGGTGGGGCCCCTCTGTCTCTCTGCCTGCGTTCCAAATGCCACCCTATACTAACCCTAATGCTAGCTTCATGTCCATATCCTGGTTTAACCCTGACCCTAACTCCACCCTCAACCCTAACCTAGAGAGGAAGAAGTTCAATAAAAAAGAATGTATTTATTTGCTCAATCTGATTGTCTTTTTTAGATTTTATATTAAATGTTATTAGATCAAGCACTTTAACATAGAACTTATCTTTGGAGCACTTAATCCCTTCATCCCTTGGGGGGATTTCCAACTATGTATTTATTTATTTAATTGATCCAGTTTGCATGTTTAATGATTTTATTATATAACATTTGTTTTAAAATGTAACTTGTTTTACCCTCAGGACTTTATCAACAATTGTCTTCCTCCTGTTGTTGAACTGTCATGGGTGACCCCTCGGCCTTTCATGTTCTCTCACCCTCTCCAGAACAGTCTGATGTACAGTATAGAAACAGGGCAGAAAGTTGCAATAGGCCCGAGCAACCCAAGGTTTCATACCAGCATAAACAGAAACCTAACCCTAGTCTCAACCCTAACCATAGTCTCAACCCTAACCCTAGTCTCAACCCTAAACTAGTCTCAACCCTAAACTAGTCTCAACCCTAACCCTAGTCTCAACCGTAACCCTAGTCTCAACCCTAACCCTAGTCTCAGCCCCAACCTTAGTCTCAACCCTAACCCTAGTCTCAACCGTAACCCTAGTCTCTACCGTAACCCTAGTCTCAGCCCCAACCTTAGTCTCAACCCTAACCCTAGTCTCAACCCTAACCCTAGTCTCAACCCTAACCCTAGTCTCTACCGTAACCCTAACCTCAACCGTAACCCTAGTCTCAACCCTAAACCTAGTCTCAACCCTAAACCTCAACCCTAACCCTAGTCTCAACCCTAACCCTAGTCTCAACCCTAAACCTAGTCTCAACCGTAACCCTAGTCTCAACCCTAAACCTAGTCTCAACCGTAACCCTAGTCTCAACCGTAACCCTAGTCTCAACCCTAAACCTAGTCTCAACCGTAACCCTAGTCTCAACCCTAACCCCAGCCTCAACCCTAACCCTATTCCCAACCCTAACCCTAACCCTAGTCTTAACCCTAACCCTAGTCTCAACCCTAACCCTAGCCTCAACCCTAACCCCATTCCCAACCCTAACCCTAACCCTAGTCTTAACCCTAACCCTAGCCTCAACCCTAACCCTAGCCTCAACCCTAACCCTAGTCTCAACCCTAACCCTAACCCTAGTCTCAACCCTAACCCTAGTCTCAACCCTAACCCTAGTCTCAACCCTAACCCTAACCCTAGTCTCAACCCTAACCCTAGTCTCAACCCTAACCCTAACCCTAGTCTCAACCCTAACCCTAGTCTCAACCCTAACCCTAGTCTCAACCCTAACCCTAGTCTCAACCCTAACCCTAGTCTCAACCCTAACCCTAGTCTCAACCCTAACCCTAGTCTCAACCCTAACCCTAGTCTCAACCCTAACCCTAGTCTCAACCCTAACCCTAGTCTCAACCCTAACCCTAGTCTCAACCCTAACCCTAGTCTCAACCCTAACCCTAGTCTCAACCCTAACCCTAGTCTCAACCCTAACCCTAGTCTCAACCCTAACCCTAGTCTCAACCCTAACCCTAACCCTAGTCTCAACCCTAACCCTAGTCTCAACCCTAACCCTAGTCTCAACCCTAACCCTAGTCTCAACCCTAACCCTAACCCTAGTCTCAACCCTAACCCTAGTCTCAACCCTAACCCTAGCTACACAGCTACACAGATCCTCTTTAAAGCGCTCAGACACAGCGGATACACCAAGGCATTTCTAGGCACAGTCAAAGCAGAGGTAAAGAGGGACCTGGCGTGTGCGTAACCTCCTAGCCAGTCCTATGAGTTAGACATTATTCCATTTGTAATAACGATTTGAACCATTGAAATGTATTTGTTTGATAGCACTTATGATTGTCCTTAATACGTACTTTTTATTTCTTTATTTATTGGGCGGTTCTCCTTTTTGGCCCTCCCCTTTTCCCTTATCTTTCTTTCCTTTGATCCCTAACCTAAACCCCTAGTTCCTAATTCCTAATCCCTATACCTAAACTTAACCCTTAGACCCTAATACTTAACCCTAACCCCTAGTTCCTAAATCCTAATCACAGTCCCTATACTTAACCTTAATCCCTAGACCTGAATACCTAACCTTAACCCCTAGTTCCTCAATCCTAATCCTAATCCCCCATCCCATCCCATCCCAACCCTAACCCCTAGAACCCATACCTAACCCTAATCCCTAGTTCCTAAAATCCTAACCCTAATCCCCCACCCTAACCCCTAGACCCTCATGCCTAACCCTAACCTCTAGACCCCCATACCTAATCCCAATTTAACCCTGACCCTAACTCTAACCCTGACCCTAACCCCAACCCTAACTCTAACCCTAACCCCTAGTTCCTAAATCCTAACCCTAATTTCCCACCCTAACCTTAACCCCTAGACCCCATTTCGAAACCCTAACCCCTGGACCCCCTATACCTAACTCTAACCCCTAGACCCTTATACCTAACCCTAACCTCTAGACCATCGTTCTGACCTTGGCACTGGTCTCTAATTCTTAGTACTGAATCCCTGGTTCTTAACCCAAGCTTTATTTTAAATTCTGATTCTGGTCCTCTTTTATTTTATTTTTTAGTCATTAAAGTACTTTTATACACAAGTCTTACCATTTATTTTAATGGTTTTACCAGTGCCCGTGCACATCAGATTCGTCTGTTATTTATTAAACCTAACCCGAGTCTCAACCCCAAACCTAGTCTCTACCGTAACCCTAGCCTCAACCCTAACCATAGTCTCAACAGTAACCCTAGTCTCAACAGTAACCCTAGTCTCAACCCTAACCCTAGTCTCAACCCTAGCCTCAACCCTAACCCTATTCCCAACCCTAACCCTATTCTCAACCGTAACCCTAGTCTCAACCGTAACCCTAGTCTCAACCCTAACCCTAACCTCAACCCTAACCCTAGTCTCAACCCTAACCCTAGTCTCAACCCTAACCCTAGTCTCAACCCTAACCCTAGCCTCAACCCTAACCTCAACCGTCTCTACATATTTTCTGCTCTCTCTAGGCGGGTAACATCTACTTGGTAGACTATGCCATCATGGATGGTGTTCCTACCAACGTAATCAGAGGGAAACCACAGTACATCGCTGCTCCTCTCTGTCTGCTGTATGAACACCCAGACCAGGGACTCATACCCATCGCCATACAGGTAGGGCTGGACACACACACACACACACACACACACACACACACACACACACACACACACACACACACACACACACACACACACACACACACACACACACACACACACACACACACACAAAATCCTAATATTGAGTTGCACCCCCTCAGAACAGCCTCAATTCGTCATCCCAACAAGGATAGTAAAGCCATAAAAACACACGTTATCTATCCCCCCTCTTCTCCCTCCTCTTCCACAGCTAGGGCAGACTCCTGGCTTGGACACACCCATCTTCCTGCCTAAAAACCCTCCCCTGGCCTGGCTATTGGCCAAGATCTGGGTCCGTCACTCAGAGTTCCAGGTGTTCCAGCTCCTGTCCCACCTGTTGAGAACTCACCTAGTGGTGGAGGTGTTCTGTGTGTCAACGCTACGACAGTTACCTGCTGTCCATCCAGTATATAAGGTAGGGGGGGGCTGTGGCTAACCCCTCTCTCTGTCTCTACTGTAGCTCCTGGCTCCTCACCTGGTGGTGGAGGGGTGTGTGCCGTGGCTAACCCCTCTCTCTGTCTCTACTGTAGCTCCTGGCTCCTCACCTGCGCTATACTCTGGAGATTAACTGCAGGGGGCGCACTCAGCTCCTCTCAGCTGACGGCATCTTCAAAAGGGTATGTCAAATCAAATGTATTTATATAGCCCTTCTTACATCAGCTGACGTCACAAAGTGCTGTACAGAAACCCAGCCTAAAACCCCAAACAGCAAGAAATGCAGGTGTAAAAGCACGGTGGCTAGGACAAACTCCCTAGAACGGCAGGAACCTAGGAAGAAACCTAGAGAGGAACCAGGCTATGAGGGGTGGCCAGTCCTCTCCTGGCTGTGCCGGTGTCAGTCTTACCGTTCTATTCCTTGTTTACATTTTAGCAGACACTTACAGTAGAGAGTACAAACATTTTCGTACAGGTCCCCCCCCCCCCATGGGAATTGAACCCACAACCCTGGTGCCACACAGGACCCCAGTACCTTGAGGGCTCAACTGACCCTATATTGTTGTATTGAGGCAGCTTCAGTAACAAAGAAATTGTTTTTTTTTTAAATGTGGTCAAAAAACATAGAATAGTTTTGAAATAGACAAGAGTATAACTGATGAAATACTGTTCCTCCAGGTGGTGTCTACAGGAGGGGAGGGGCTTCTGGTCCTAGCCCAGAATGAGTACAAAGTCCTGACCTACCGCTCTCTGCAGCCCTACCAGGACTTCCAGCAGCGCGGAGCCTCCAAGCTCAGAAGCTACTTCTACAGGGAATACAGCCTGATGCTGTGGGATGCCATACACAGGTACAATACCCATCACCACTCCTTTATGACCACAGAGATATTGTTTAGAAGGTTGTCGGAGGAAAGCAGGGAGAGGACATGGTCTTCAGGCCTGAAATATAGATATGTTGAAATGCACATTGGGAAAATAAGCTATTTCACCCCCCCCTCCCCCTTTCTCTCCCCAGTTTTGTCTCAGGGATGGTGTCACTGTACTACCATTATGACAGTGATGTAGTGGAGGACACTGAGCTGCAGGCCTGGATAAAGGACATCGCTGACGAGGGCTTCGTTGATGTGCCCAGGTTTGGTCAGTCATCCACCACTACCCCCACCTCCTCAGACTCAGGGCTGGATTCGATCGTAAGCGTGGAAGAGCTGCATGGCAGAGTGGTTGACATTTAAAGGCAACGTTACCGTGTTCGTGGAACTGCGTTCTCAGAAAACGCTGCATATGTCGGCTGAATCCGAAATAACCTTTAAACGCCAAGCGCGCTGCAACACAGATCTTCGGCGCTACGGATGGACCCTTAGTTGATCATGATGATTTGTTACTGGGTAATATTGACTGGTGTGTGATGTTTCCTTCCTCTCAGGTCTGGCCAGGGAACTACACAACAAGACAGAACTGATCACACTGCTGAGTGTAGCTATCTTCACAAGCTCAGCACAGCATGCAGCCACCAACAATGGACAGGTACAGTACACACACACATACACAGTCTTGTACAGCTAACCTTGTGGGGGCACACAATTTAGTCCCATTTCAAATCCTATTTTCCCTAACAAGTAATCCTAACCTTAACCCTAGCTCCTAACCCTTAATGTAATTCTAACCTTAACCCTAAACCCCCTAGAAATAACCTTTGACCTCGTGGGGACTAACAAAATGTCCCCAGTTGGTCAAATTTTTGTTTGTTTACTATTCTTGTGGAGACTTCTGTCTGGTCCCCACAAGAATAGTTAAACACGTCCACACACACACACCTATTAAGTTAGTCATCTCACTCTAACAGTTTGACTGGTGTGCGTGGGTACCCAACACACCGTGCACAATGCGCCACCCTCCCCCGACGGACAAGGACGCTGTTACCATGGAGATGATCATGGACACCCTCCCAGACGTCAGCCAAACGTGTTTGGAGATGGCGATCACATGGCACCTGGGACGGCCACAACCGGACGCAGTAAGTTAAAACAACAACAGTGGGTCACAGAGTATGAAATGGGATGAAACTAGAATGCAACACTCGTCTCCCACCTCCTTTCATCTTTCTTTCCCACCTTTGGTTATAAACATAGATGGGTAAACTGTGATCGCAAGGCGCCGTGAAAAATGTAACACTCCCTGTACTTTCAATCATAAAATAAAACCAGAGATTCATATAGCTAAATGTAAATATTTCAAGCTAGGATTCTTCACTTCTCCATTTTGCATTTTCTCTCTAGTCTCGGAATTCTCAGACGTAGGGAAACAGCACATTGGTACATCTGCAGATAGACTATTTCCTCTCCACTTTCTTTTCATGCTTTTTAGTTCCCCTCTCTCTCTCCCTACAGGTCTCATTGGGTCAGTACCAGTACCAGTATAGAGCCTTACTCTTCCTCCTTTTGCCCATTTTTCTCATTGGGTCAGTACCAGGAGCAGTACTTTACTGAGCCCCAAGCCCATACTAACCCTACACAACCTCCTTCTCCCCCCTCTCCTTCCTTCTCCCCTCTCTCCCTCCTTCCTTCTCCCCCTCTCTCTCCTTCCTTCTCCCCCTCTCTCCTTCCTTCTCTCCCTCTCCTTCCTTCTCTCCCTCCCTCTCTCTCCTTCCTTCTCCCCCTCTCTCTCCTTCCTTCTCCCCCCCTCTCTCCTTCCTTCTCTCCCTCCCTCTCTCTCCTTCCTTCCTTCTCCCCCTCTCCCCTTCCTTCCTTCTCCCCCTCTCTCCCTCCTTCTCCCCCTCAGATCCCATTGGGTCAGTACCGGGAGCAGTACTTCACAGAGTCCCAGGCCCAGGAGGTGATTGACAAGTTCAGACAGGAACTGAAGGAGATAGAGGAACACATCCTGACCCAGAATGAGGGACTAGAGCTGCCCTATCTTTTCCTGCTGCCCAGCCGCATCGAGAACAGCATCACTATATAATATACTGAACAAAAATATACACGCAACATGCAACAATTTTTAAGGTTTTACCGAGTTACAGTTCATATAAGGAAATCAGTCAATTTAAATAAATTCATTAGGCCCTAATCTATATATTTCACATGACTGGGAATACAGATATGCATCTGGACACAAATATATATATTTTTTAAAATAGGGGCGTGGATCAGGAAACCAATGAGTATCTGGTGTGACCACCATTTGCCTCATCTCCTTTGCATAGAGTTGATCAGGTTTGATTATAGCTTGTGGAATGTTGTCCCACTCCAATTCAATGGCTGTGCAAAGTTGCTGGATATTGGCAGGAACTGAAACACGATGTCGTACACATCGATCCAGAGCATCCCAAACATGCTCAATGGGTGACGTCTGGTGAGTATGCAGGCCATGGAAGAACTGGGCCATTTTCAGCTTCCAGGAATTGTGTAAAGATCCTTGCGACATGGGGCCGTGCATTATCATGCTGAAACATGAGGTGATGGTGGTGGATGAATGGCACAACAATGGGCCTCAGGATCTTGTCACGGTATCTCTGTGCATTCAAATTGCCATCGATAAAATGCAATTGTGTTGGTTGTTCGTAGCTTATGCCTGCCCATACCATAACCTGTTTACAATGTTGACATCAGCAAACCACTCGCCCACAACGTCATACATTTGGTCTGCGGTTGTGAGGCCGGTTGGACGTACTACCAAAATTTCAAAAACGACATTGGAGCCGGCTTATGGTAGAGAAATTAACATTAAATTCTCTGGCAACAACTCTGGTGGACATTCCTGCAGTCAGCATGCCAATTTCACGCTCCCTCAAAACTTTAGACATTGGTGACATTGTGTTGTGTGACACAACTGAACAGTTTAGAGTGGCCTTTTATTGTCCCCAGCACAAGGTAATGATTATGCTGTTTAATCAGCTTCTCAATATGCCACACTTGTCAGGTGGATGAATTATCTTGGCAAAGGAAAAATACCCACTAACAGGGATGTAAACATATTTTTTTGTGTATGGAACATTTCTGGGATCTTTGATTTCAGCTCGTGAAAAATGGGACCAACACTTTACATGTTGCGTTTATATTTTTTGGTTCGGTGTAATAACATAGAACCAAAAGCTTACCTTGACTAGGGAAGAGTTCCCGATGTTGAATAGTCATAGCCACCGAGCTATCTTAGCATCCCTCTCTGTTTGAGTAGGCTAAATAAGCTAACTGCATTCACTAGCTGTGAAAGTGAACAAAAAATACAAAATATTGCTCTCTCTCTCGCTCACTTGCTTCTCCTTAATTTTTGAATAGAAATTAATTTGCTCAAAACTGTTCAACTATTGTCTACTCACCACATTTTAAGCACTGCCCTGCTAGCTAGCTGTAGTTTGTGTTTTCAGCACTAGATTCATTCTCTGGCCCTTTGATTGGGTGGACAACATATGAATATATTTAGTATAGTTTTAACTTTGTTTCACTATTTTTGTTTTTCTGAAATTCACTGATGAGGATGGTCCTCCCCTGTGAAGCCTTCACTGATACATACAGTGTAATAACATAGACCATACATACTATATAGATTAAAACCAGGGACTGGAGCTGCCTTACCTTTTCCTACTGCCCAGCTGCATCGAGAACAGAATCACTGTAGTGAACAGCATCACTATAGAGCAGGGATTCCCAAACTCGGACATGCCACCCCCTCCCCCCAGCTGCACGGTTAGTTTCTTACCCCAGCACTACACGGCCCATTAAAATAATCAAAGCTTGATGATGAGTTGGATATTTGAACCAGCTTTGTAGCGCTAGGGCAAAACGTACACCCGGGGGGGGGGCAGGACAGAGTTTAGGAAACCGTTAGAGAACAGAATCACTTGACCTATTGGGTCTTATCACCATGACCACAAAAATGGACAATGGGTAACATCCCATTCCCAACCGTCTAAAGTGCCCTACCTCTTCCTACTGCCCAGCCGTATAGAGAAAAGCATGTAGACCTCTGTTTAGTCTTGTCCTCTCTTTTGTCTTTAATGTATGGGGCTCAAACACTGGTCGATAGGAGATATACTGTGATTATTACCTGTAACATTTATAATACTGTAATAAGATAATGTTCTATAACTATGCTATTACACTTGGGGATTTTCTTGCCATGTTACTGTCTATCCAGGGACGGCACTGTAAATTAGCGCAAGCTAATATGTTATGGTGCAATGCATCTTACTGTCGTAAATTTCTTCGTGTCAATGTTATTGCATATGACCCTACTCAAATAAAACGTTATTTTTAAAACTACTCAACAATCAGGATTTATTACATCAAACTGTATCAAGGCTGGACAAAATTCAAAACTTTTGATTAGATTTCCAAAACTACAAAGCCAAGAGATCTGACTGAACAGTCCATGAGAAAGCAGAGAAATGAACATATTCTGTCCAATAAGGCACTAGATTAGAACATTCTGAGAAGCACTAGAACACACAGAGAACAGCTTCTGTCGCATAATAAAAGGCACAACATTCTAGAAGTTCTAAAAAACACTAGAAGTTCAAACTTCTGTGCAGCTTCTAAAACAAGTTAAGGCTTCAAACAAATACAACTATAATTTGAGAAATTGCAAGATTTTTTACCTGAGGGGGAGACAGGCACAGTGAATTAACATAAAGCAGTTATTATTCCTAATTCTGTAGATGCTAGCAAGGAAATAATACAACTCTGGTGATTTGATTTCAATAGATAAATAATAGCACGGTGTTAGTGATTAACAAATATATTGATCATACACATACATAGCCTTACTCCCAATTCTCCACCCTTCTTCCAAAGTGTGCACTTGCACACTCCCGCCCATGGATTTAAGAGTGCTGGAAACTTCCTCCAGCCAACGCTTACATCAATCCCATGCTTTAAGTCCATGATGGCGACTGTACAAGTGCACACTTGGGAGAAGTGTGGAGAATCAGGACAGAAGCCAGACAATAACAATGCTACCATCAGGGCTTGGGTCAATTCCATTTCAATTAAAAAAGTAAACCAAATTCCAATTCAAATTTTTCCTCATTGGAATTTCAGGGTACTTCCTGAATTGTCTGGAATCGGCCCCAACCTTGGCTACCATTCATTCATATTTAAAACAGAACATGTATGGAAAAACACACTTCTCCAGACAGTGTAAGGCGGTGGTGCTGCAGCCTGCAGTACCACGGCAAGTCCAGCAGGTGGTGTCAGTCCTGCAGTACCATCGCTAGTCCAGTAGGTGGTGCTAGCGCACCATGTACTCCTTGCGATGGTTGAGTTTAATCTGGCAAAAGGAGAGTGCGGCAACCAGCACATAGATACCAGCTGCGATGAAACAGTTGTATCCAACCTGGTTATAGAGGTTGTAGATGGTGTGGGGAGGATCTTGACTGGAAGAGAGAGGGGGACAGCGGTCAAGGGGTGAGAAAAGAAAGAGTGGGAAAGGGACACAGGTGACAAATTGGAAAAACCGAGACACTAAAAACGCCGGAGATGCACTGTTGAAGCCCACTACTCCACGAGGAGCTGAAAGTAATAAACCAAGGCAAGTAAATCATAACACAAAGGAAAATTCTACTCAAACTATATTTTGGTATCCGTTTCATTAGTCCACTGTTGACACAGTCCCAACATGTTTTTCACGTCAGCAGTCAAGTTTTGGACTTTCAAGAAGCAAAGTGTCTCTTGCCCCAACATCATGATGCATCGATGTGGCAAGTGACACTTCTTGAAAATCGTACATCTTGAAAACTTGACCTGCAAAACATTTTGGCACTGTATCAACTGTGGACTAATAAAATAAAATAATTTGAGTGGTATATTCCTTTAAAAGAAGCAACAGCATCCAGCCTCCTATGATCAGTTTTGAGTTTCCTCCTCTAATTAATAAGGATAGGATTGAGGGAGAGAAAGCTGAACTAGAACCATCCTGAACCTACACACACACACACTACTTTACTGTGTATCCTCCCCTATGTTACATTAGAGCCACATTTGTGTGTCTCTTGAGTGCGTGACATTTCTGACGCTATTCTTCCACTGTGAGTCAGGTGTCCAGAGACTGACTGTGTGTGTGTGTGTGTGTGTGTGTGGACTCACTCATTGTGCATGTCTTCCTCTTTGAAAGGCACATCCTCTATCAGCACTGCAGAGTGGGTGGTGAAGAAAATACCCAACATTGCCTAAAGAGAGACAGAGAGCAATTATTTGTAGGGAGTAAATGACAGTAGTAGTATATCAGCAGTGCAGAGTGCATAATACTAGAACAAATGTGAACGTCATGAGAAGAACAAACACCCTGAAGTGAAACTGAACTTCTCAAATCTAGAGTTTCTTTGACTACAAGAAACATATATAGTCAGTGGCTGTAGGATAACACTACAACAAACACATACATATAACAAACACCATTAGTACCTGCCTGTCTAGGTCTTAATGAGGCAAACCAAGCTAGTTAACGTTATGTTTACTGGGCTGGGTCTCACACATTGTCATATGCAATGCAAAAAAACATTACCATACCATCTCGGTTGTCTATCAATAACCTAGTCATTTAACAATCACTGTACACATTCTGATAATAAGCAACTAAAACCACTGTAATTTAAGTTACAAGTTATATTACCAGCATTATGACTCCCCAGATGCTGATGACAATACCGCAGGCGGCCAACTTGGGACCGCAAAATAAACACGAAACCATCGTTTAACCACTCAAACAACGACGTAAACTCAACAATAGACTTATCACTACGGGAACTGTCGTAGTTCCCAAGTTAAATAGCAGAAATAAGGCACTTGGGCAGCTGTTTTGTCGTCTAACCAGTTGTTCCGAGGAGATCGAGTTCAGTCACCAGTGTGTCAGGTGACTTATGGAAACCGGAAAAACGTTTTTCTATGGATATGTTCAAGAATATAAAACGTTGCTAAAATTGACAGCGATGATGTCTATGGAAATATGTGTATTAACTAAGAATATTTTTAAACATTTTAAATCCCACTTATTATTATTTTTCCGATGAGATAACAACACAAAACATTTTCCAGCGATATGGCCAAGTGCTTAGGGTGTGTTCGTAAACTCACTCTGGGCGTTCGTAAATTCAAAGCGTTGTCAGATTGTCCGTTCTTAAATACGGAGCGTTCAGAGCGCACACAGCCTGCAGTGCAACCAAGCTAGCTAAACCTGAAACTACACTAGCTAGCTACGTTAGTTAGCATCTCTGTGGAAAATCTAGTGTCGGTGACTGTGCTGCTGGCAACAATTTAATAACGTTTTTTGTTGTTGCCGACATTGCATATTCAACACGTGTTGCGTGTTCATAAATTCCTCAATTATTCTTCCCTCTCTTTACACACTCGGACGAGAGTGCTCTGAAATCGGACTAGATTGCCAGAGTGCATTTACGAACGCACCCTTAATAACTGTGTCGAAACGTTTTTGAAACCACACGTAATGTTATTATGTTGCCACTGCTATAAGATAACATGACATTACAATATTTATTTTTCCTTTATTTTCGCTACAATGTTTAAAAGGGGATAAAGAAAATTGAAACATAGTAATGAATTTGGACCAATCGTGAACACATCGCGTGGATTTTGGACCAATCATCGCTTAGAATTTACCAGCGCACGTTAGGACTTCCGTTTGTCTATTGATGTCGTTTGTGTGTGTTATTTATTTAATTGTACGTAAAAATAGCTGATTATTGCACACAAAACACATGGACTGTGTTACTAAAATGTAACTGTTCACTGAAGCCATTAGCATATTGCAGACACGAATATCAATATTGTAGGACGCGCCGCGGACGAAGTTGTCCTTTGTTTTGCCAGCCTGCAGTGCAAGCAAGCTAGCTAAACCTGAAACTAAACTAGCATCTCTAACTAGTGTTCTTCCTTGGAAAATCTGAGTCATTTCAGCAACTACAAAAAGCAAAATGACTTCAGCCTCAACGAAGGTAGGTTGGTTTTAGCCCTAGTTATCTAACGTTATATTTGTTATTTATCAAGATGCTGCAAAACAAATCTAGCTAACGTGGAAAATAGCAAGCTAACGTCGTTAATTTCAATGTGTACCTGTGTAGAACAATAGCTAGATTTATTCCAAAGAGAAACATGTATTTTACTGTCTTTGCTATACCAAGGAAACTCTTTTGAAAATGCATAATTCGTTTTATGATAAGTCAAGCACCAAGGACGTGGCTGAATGAAAGTTTTGGCAAAGTTGTCCTTTATGCGTGTATATAAGCCACCACATGGTGGCGCTGTCTACATGGTGAAAAAAAACCCTCAATTATCTGCACCTAGAATAAACATTTAATTCTGCATTAGAACAGTACAAAATACCAAATCTGTAAAAGATGGACAAGTCCTGTATTGCTATAATATGACATCAGGCATTGCCTTGCAGTTGTTATACAGTTGGTCATACATACCAGGGTTGGGTTCAATGCCAATCAATTCAGATAGTAAACCAAATTCCAATTCAAAATGTTCCTCATCCAAAATCATTGAAGAGAATTGGAATTTAAATGGAATTGAAGCCAACCCTGATACATACTGTACGCCAAACAACCTTAGCTACTGCATCAAAATAAAATAGGAGAGGATAATTCAAAGGTATTTGTGTTTTTGAGTTGTTTTCTGGGTTCATGTCTCAGGTTGGAGAGATCTTCTCAGCAGCAGGAGCAGCTTTCACTAAGCTGGGTGAGCTGACCATGCAGCTGCACCCAGTGGCTGACTCCAGCCCTGCAGGGTGAGGGGAACACACACAGTAGGGTTGGGCCGATATAGGATTAAACCGAATATCGTGATATTTGACATTGACAATATATTGTGAAGTGCAAGACTATACTCTATTTGAACTTTACAAATCAAAACTGTGGTTTATCAGTTAGTATGTTGAAAATGAATTAAGTCATATTTGTTCGCCATATGAAGATCTTACATTGAGAATGCAACTATAATAGCATAACTGTAGTCGTAATCATTTAGTCATTAGCGGCGCAGAATTATTATATCGGGTATCGCGATATTTGGAATAGCATATCGCATATCACCCAACCCTAACACACACACACACACACCAAGTTGCATGTAGATAAAGAACTGTATCGATTGGCCTATGTAGCGTTCCATGTCTCTAGTCTACATTGTAAGTCCGTCTACTGACCACAACTTGGTTATTTTTGGGCTTGTGTCACTGGTAGTAGACTCTGATTCATTAGCTGTGCTCTGTGGAATATCCCTGCCAAGAAAAACAGAGGAGACACGACTGCGTCATTACCACGAAGCACATGACACCCTCTCTTAGTCACTGGGCGATGGAGGTGATCCTCTCAGTCTGAGGGGTTCTGAATGACCATGAGGAAATAGAGCATTAATTGCTGATTACCTACTGAGTGTTACTGGTGTGAAATGGATAGCTAGTTAGCGACTGAGTGTTACCGCTGTGAAATGGATAGCTAGTTAGCGACTGAGTGTTACCGCTGTGAAATGGATAGCTAGTTAGCGACTGAGTGTTACCGCTGTGAAATGGATAGCTAGTTAGCGACTGAGTGTTACCGCTGTGAAATGGATAGCTAGTTAGCGACTGAGTGTTACCGCTGTGAAATGGATAGCTAGTTAGCGACTGAGTGTTACCGCTGTGAAATGGATAGCTAGTTAGCGACTGAGTGTTACCGCTGTGAAATGGATAGCTAGTTAGCGACTGAGTGTTACCGCTGTGAAATGGATAGCTAGTTAGCGACTGAGTGTTACCGCTGTGAAATGGATAGCTAGTTAGCGACTGAGTGTTACCACTGTGAAATGGATAGCTAGTTAGCGACTGAGTGTTACCACTGTGAAATGGATAGCTAGTTAGCGACTGAGTGTTACCGCTGTGAAATGGATAGCTAGTTAGCGACTGAGTGTTACCGCTGTGAAATGGATAGCTAGTTAGCGACTGAGTGTTACCGCTGTGAAATGGATAGCTAGTTAGCGACTGAGTGTTACCACTGTGAAATGGATAGCTAGTTAGCGACTGAGTGTTACCGCTGTCAAATGGCTAGCTAGTTAGCGACTGAGTGTTACCGCTGTGAAATGGATAGCTAGTTAGCGACTGAGTGTTACCACTGTCAAATGGCTAGCTAGTTAGCGGTGGTGACGTCACTCGCTCTGAGACCACGAAGTAGTTGTTTCCCTTAGGTAACAATGCTTCGTAGGTGACTGTTGTCGATGTGTTCAGACGTTGGGGCAAAGAGAGGAATCGAAGCAACAGTGTTAGGTGAGCAGAATGACTGATCTACAATCATAATGGGTAGTTATTTAGGATGCAAGGGGATTTGTAGATCAGGGATTCTGCAATCTGTGCAATCCAACTGAAATATAGCCTAGTGGATCTGAAACACGCCCTGTGTGTCGTTGCAGAGCTAAGTGGACGGACACTGAGATTGAGCAGCTGAGATCGGCCGTGGTGAGATTTGGTGATGACCTGAACTCTCTCAGCTCTGTCATCAAGGAGCGTACCGTGTAAGGACACCCTCTTCTTCGTCTTTCCCCTTTCTCTCCCTGTCTTCTCATTACTAATGGCCTCTTATCAAGTTTTATTTGTCCCATTCACAAGTATAATGAAATGCTTAACTTGCAAGCTCTAGCCAACAGTGCAGTAATATCAAAGTAGTATAACAAATAATAATACAACAAAATAGATCTAATAAAGAAACATGTCTCTCTCCGTGTCATTTATTCTTTCTCCTTCACCCGGTCTCGCTGTCTTACCCCTTGTATCTCTTTCTCTCATTGAACACTTTACGTCTAAGTGGTGTCCAGTCAGATCTTTTAAGAGGTAGCTAGCTCCAAAGCTAAGATAGATAGACTATCAGTGACACAGGCCCCGATGAGAGAAACCATCACTAGAAGATCATCCGTTGTACTGTCTGTCTACTAGTGCTAAAGATCTGTATCAAATTATGATGGTTTACTTTTTTCAAAAGTGTTTGACAGGTTACTGGTTGAATCCCCACCACCACTGCTAACCTCCCACCTCGTCTGTCCTCATCAGGGCTCAGATTAAAACCACAGTCAAGAGGAAGCTCTATGACGAGAGTGGGATGCCCATCTCCACCGACTCCCCAAAGAAGACCGTGAAGAAGACCGCTGTCACCATGGCCACCACGGCTACTCCAACTGTCATCGCTGTGACAACTGCTCAGGTCGTCTTGCCGGCAGGTCTCCAGGGCAACGTGACCGTGGCTCCTCCCGCTATGAAGAAACAGAAGACCTCAGGTGAGTGGAGATGGATGGATGAAGGAATCATTCAGCTTTGTAGTTATATCCATCTTGGCAATGCTTTTTATTCACACTCCACGCACTGAAATCTATTTAGGGCACTTAATGAAGACATGAAGTGTGGGATCATCCATTTATTGGCAACAAAATGTCCATATCATATTTCAGAGGTTTTTACATTTAGCTAACCATCCCATCCTCTCTTCCTGCCTGTGTGTTATAACGTGTTCCAGCAGACGTGACCCTGAGTGCTCTGAATGACTCTGATGTGAACTCTGACCTAGAGGGACTGGGAGAGGGATCCAACTCCAAGAAACTCAACTTCGATCAGGGTGAGAGACACAACAGTCTTCTTTACTACTAGGGATGCACCTATATGACATTTTTGGCCGATACCAACATCCGATAATTTCCTTGCCAAAAAACCCTGATACCGATAACCGATATTAAAAATGTTAGCAGCATTTTAAGCATTCTAGTACAATTAAATAGTTAACACACACACGTACGCAGCGGTCTAAGGCACTGCATCTCAGTGAAAGAGGCGTCACTACAGTCCCTGGTTCGAATCCAGGCTGTATCACATTCGGCCGTGATTGGGAGTCCCATAGGGCGGCGCACAATTGGCCCAGCGTTGTCCGGGTTTGGCCTGGGTAGGCCGTCATTGTAAATAGGAATTTATTCTTAACTGACTTGCCTAGTTCAATAAAGGTTACACACACACACACACCACTGACCAAAAAGTTATTTAGTTGGCATTTATGTATGTCCGCATTGCCAGTAAAACATAATCAAAACCTATTTCTTTCACTTACTTGTTGTGCTGTTTCGTTGTTTATTTGTTCAGTCGTTTCATTCTCATCCAGGATTTCATCATACATGTCAAGCAGTGAAGTTTCAGCTCTGTCTGTCCGTGGCCTCTCTTCCTCAGTGCGCACTGTCACTGTGTCCGTTTCCATCTTGTCCAGCTGTGTCAGTAACATTTCACATAAACCCTGTTTCTTGTCTGCATCAAAGTAGCGGTCCTTGTACCTAGCATCGAGCATGGTGGCGACACAGTAAAGAGGCTCAGAGAGAATGCCACTGAATCGCATGTTCACAGCCTCGAGTACTTTTGTAAGTTTTAACCCCACAGTCTGGTTCGGCAGTTTTGTTGAGCAGGCTTTTCAATGCCTTGACAGAGGGTATCACGTCTGCTGCAGACGCAGTTGATGAGCTTATTTCTCCAGTCAGTTGTTCGAATGGAGCTAGGAAGTGTGTTCATGTTTCCAAGTTTCAAACATGTTCTCAAATACCATTGAAATGGCAGCAGCGGTTTTGAGAACCAGCACATTCTTGAGCATGCAATACGAAATCCTCATCGACCCACTGTGCTGTCAGACTCAGCATGCTCATGGAGCTGACATCGCTGGTCCAAATGTCAGTCGTGAAGCTAATAGCAGTAGCTCATGGATGTGTTGCAACAATAATGTGTAACTCCGGTAGGGCAACATCTGAAAATAGCGCACTTGGTAGTGTGTACCGGTGCTCGACCAGTTGGCGAAAGCCAACATCATCCACGACAGAGAACAGTGGATTGTCAAAGCCAATGAATTCCATTCTCTTTGCGTTAATGGATTTCACCTTTGAGTTGACTCACTGAAATGTTCTTACTCTTTCAAATGACTGCAGACTTGAACTTGTTTAGTTGTTGGAAGTGTGCGCTTAGTATTTTTCTGCTTTTGTTCTGTGTAGAGCTGTATTTTTCTGCTTTTGTTTTGTGTAGCGCTGTATTTTTCTGCTTTTGTTTTGTGTAGCGCTGTATTTTTCTGCTTTTGTTCTGTGTAGCGCTGTATTTTTCGTGGCGTCATTACATCATCTACCTACGTTGTATAGGTATGCACGTCAGCTTTGACATCGGTTTTGCACATCTGCGTTAAACTAGACATCGTGCCGATGTTGGCATTTTTAGCTAATATCGGCCGATTCCAATATGCTCACCAATATATCGTGCATCCCTAGTTACTACTATTCACTACTACTGATCGTGATAATGCACAGCCTTTGCTATTGACTGATTGAGGGGAACCCAAGAATTAGGCTATTGTTCATCAAGATCAATCTATTTGGCCGGGGTAGACCGTCATTGTAAATAAGAATTTGTTCTTAACTGACTTGCCTAGTTAAATAAAGGTTAAAAAATACTGTATCTGAAAACTGTAGGGCAATTGTGCGGAGACTCCTGAATTTTCACTTAAAATGTATATCAAACAAAAACCATTGATTTTCGAAGTTTAACAAACCATTACAACTCTACGCACAACAACTGAGCATTTTACAAACACACATTTACTGAAAGAACTGAGCAGATGCAACGTCTGGTAACAGAGAATCTCCCTCATTATGCGACCACGTTTCCCAAAAACTCAGTTAAATATCTGCTCTGAATGAAGATTCACCAAAATAATCGGGCGTCAGCGATGACATGACACATTGACTTTGAAAAAGTAAGTGAAGTGGGTTTACACTCAGTTATGGAATTTCATCATGGTTCACTGATCTGTACTAGACAGAAATGCATAATTATGGATATGAATGTCATTGTTTTCATGGTGTTGTATCCTAAATGGGTATATAAATATGCCATATCCTCCTTTGCATAACTGGGGATTATTCTACACACTGGCTATTATTTTAATGAGCAAACAAGACCAAATGTGGTTGGTCCGGACCAAATCTGAACCAATCGTAGACGTCTATGTTTCACAAGTTTGGACATCAAAGTTCAGCACAGTAGTGTACTCAACTATACTGTACTTTTCTTTACTGACCAAACTTGTGAACCCAACTGTAGTTTGTGACTATGATTTCCCCATTGTAGCGAATTCAATTGCAGAAATTCCGTTACTGATTTGGTAATGGGATAAAGTTTGAATCACTTAATTCATAAACAAAATTTTATATCAGCAAAAACACTTTTTGATAGGTCTACCCATTCTTGTTATGTGAACTTTCATAAAAAATATGGGCTTAGATATACTGAACAAAAATATAAACACAACATGCAACGATTTTACTGAGTTACAGTTCATAAGGAAATCAGTCAATTGAAATGAATTCATTAGGCCTTAATCTATGGATTTCACATGACTGGGCAGGTGGGCCTGGGAGGGCATAGGCCAATCAGAATGAGTTTTTCCCCACCAAAAAAGTGCTTTATTTCAGAAATAAATACTCCTTGGTTTCATCAGCTGTCGGGGTGGCTTGTCTCAGAAGCCGTATGTGGAGGTCCTGGGCTGGCATGGTTACACGTGGTCTGCGGCTGAGGCCGGTTGGACGTACTGCCAAATTCTCTAAAACGGCGTTGGTAGAGAAATGAACATTACATTCTCTGGCAATAGCTCTGGTGGACATTCCTGCAGTCAACATGCTAATTGCAGGCTCCCTTAAAACTTGAGACTTCTGTGGCATTGGGTTGTGTAACAAAACTACACACATTTTAGTGGCCTTTTGTCCCCAGCACAAGGTGCACCTGTGTAATGACCATGCTGTTTAATCAGCTTCTTAATATGCCACACCTGTCAGATGGATGGATTATCTTGGCAAAGGAGAAATGCTCACAAAGAGGGATGTAAAAAAAAAAAAAAATGTGCACAACTTTTTAGAGAAGCTTTTTGTGTATGGAAGATTTCTGGGATCTTTTATTGCAGCACATGAAACATGGGACTAACACTTTACATGTTGCGTATATATTTTTGTTTGTGTTTTTGGTAACGGAATTAAAGCACAAGGCAATGTTTCTTAAACTTACAGAAGGCAGAACATTTTCTCAAATGAAAGTGTTATATGTTGGCAGGGGTCTGTACTTCAACATTGTTTTGATGTATTTTTCTGGAAGATGTTTAAGACCCCTTTTCCATCTGTTTGACCATAAAATAAAGCCTTGGCTTAATTCAAATTTCAGGGAGGGAAAATGGTTGTATGCTGTAATTTCCCCCAAAAATAGAGATCCTTAGTTTTCATTTAACATGTTCCTTTTCACATCTTGCAGAAACTATATTGTATAAGAGTTTCTGGGAAAAAAGTAAATTCTATGATCTTCCACTATTTTTCAACTAAAGTGTTTTTTTTCCCTCTGTTGTTTTTCTCTCTAGACAACCTGAACCTCGATTCCGGCCTCATCATGAACTCAAGTGACCTGCCGCTCCTCTCTCGTTGACCTCTCACCATTTGACCTTCAGAAGATCTCTTGGCTCCATCCCAAATGGCACCCTATTTCCTACATAGTGTACGGCTTTTGACCAGATCCCCATGTACCCTGGTCAAATGCAGTACACTTAATAGGGTGCAATTTGAGCAGCCCAGGCATCTCTTCTATGAACAACAGCTGAGATCCTTCAGAAGATTTGCTTTGGCAGATCTCTATGGGTGTGTCTAAAAAGGCACCCTATTCCCTATTTAGTGCACTGCTTTTGGCCAGGGCATATGACGCTATTGCTCTGGCAAAATAATAATTTCAGACACAAATTTCTCTTGCATGAGGAATGTGTTGGTGGATGTAAATAGTGTTATTTTCTTTCATACTTAGTTTTTTTTGTACCATGCCACTGTGCAGTGAGTCTAGGGTCCAGGCCGATACGAGTGACCAAGGCCTGTATTGTGTCGATTGCCACTCTTGGTTTATGGCTATACATGAATTATATTGGTACCCATCGTCAAAAATATTCCTTTATCTAGGCAGCCCTGCGAATGTCCCTTTGACAATGCCACAATTGTAAACTGTTGTATACTTAAGCAATAAGGCTTGGTATATGGCCAATATACCACGGCTAAGGGTTGTTACGCATGATGCAATGCGGAGTGCCTGGCTACAGCCCTTAGCTGTGGTATATTGGCCATATCACAAACCCCAGAAGAGCCTTGCTGCTATTATAAACTGGTTACCAATGTAATTACAGCAGTAAAAATACATAGTCACCCCTGTGGTATATGGTCTGATATACCATGGCTTTCAGCCAATCAGAATTCAAGGCTCAAAACAGTTTACAATGGATCATTGAGTTATTCATGAAATCCACCACTAAAGACAACTGTTTGAAAATCCTACTGGATAGTCGCTATGAACTCAATTGTATCAAAGCATAGGAATTGGTTACAAATTCTGAGTTTAGTGTACAGTATTTTCCTTTCTATGAAACACTGTGGCAAATAACATTGATCAAAACATGACCCACCTTCATCCTTCAGTTTTTTCCCCCCTAAAAACGTTTGTCCCTGCCAAACCTTTGTAGTTTTGTATGGAGGCCTCTCTCTAAAGACAGTGATGATGAAATTACTTGTGACTTGCTGAATTATGGTGAATAAAAGTTGAATTTAATACAACTAATGTAGTTGGCAGTAATATTTATCAGGAGTCTTTATTGAAATAAAATGTTTTACAATTGAAGATACTGGTGGACACAGTAAAGGGTTGTGAAACTATTTGTCCATTTACACTACCACACAATAGCCCCCATTTTTTTTCTCCAAAAGCTATGAATCAAATTAAACACCAAGCCTCAAAAATGAGGGACAGCCACAACATAAATAGTCCACCATGATACCACTAACACAGCTTCTGCTGATAAAAATTCGCTACTGAGTAAAAGAATAGTGGTACAGAATATGAACACAGCAATTGATGCCATTCCACGCTGATGGGTGGATAAAGATGTATTGTAGACAAGTGTGTGTCTGGCGTTAGCAGCACAAGCCATACTGGTAGCCCAGAGACAGGCTAGCTACCAGTAATGATGTGCTGCTAATGCCAGACACACTGTAGACAGGGCAGCTAGCTACCAGTAATGATGTCCTGCTAATGCCAGACACACTGTAGACAGGGCAGCTAGCTACCAGTAATGATTTCCTGCTAATGCCAGACACACTGTAGACAGGGCAGCTAGCTACCAGTAATGATGTCCTGCTAATGCCAGACACACTGTAGACAGGGCAGCTAGCTACCAGTAATGATGTCCTGCTAACGCCAGACACACTGTAGACAGGGCAGCTAGTTACCAGTAATGATGTCCTGCTAACGCCAGACACACTGTAGACAGGGCAGCTAGCTACCAGTAATGATGTCCTGCTAACGCCAGACACACTGTAGACAGGGCAGCTAGCTACCAGTAATGATGTCCTGCTAATGCCAGACACACTGGAGACAGGGCAGCTAGCTACCAGTAATGATGTCCTGCTAACGCCAGACACACTGTAGACAGGGCAGCTAGCTACCAGTAATGATGTCCTGCTAATGCCAGACACACTGTAGACAGGGCAGCTAGCTACCAGTAATGATGTCCTGCTAATGCCAGACACACTGTAGACAGGGCAGCTAGCTACCAGTAATGATTTCCTGCTAATGCCAGATACACTGGAGAGGGAAGAGAAACCAGCAAGCAGACCAAGGGAGAGCCCAAGAGCCAGGCCGACAGAGACGGATAGACCTCTCTTTGGAGCCAGAGACACTAAAGACCGAAGAGACCAGCCAAGTCCACTGCCAGACCGGAGAGGAAGAGAGTAGAGACCATCCGACCACCTGGCCTTAGTTTGGAGCGAGACGCCACCAGGCAGGTCGACAGGCCTCAGTCTCCAGACAAACTGAGGAGAGAGACCAGTAGCCAGGCCAACCAGCAGGACTACCAGGCCCCTCTGTCATTAGGAGTGTCCGACTGGGAGGGATCAACACTGAATCATGGTCTTTTTAACGACTAGATAAATGTAACAATGGAGTGTGGCTTGATTCATTCCTACAGAGTAGAAATACCGGGAACATTGTCTTTCCTTTGAGTAATATCGGATTATAAAAGGTCACACTTGACAATCACAAAGTTGTGTTTAGATATATAAAAGTATTTTTTTCCAATGAGAGGAATAACCATTTCATGCTGAAAAGCTAGCAACCAACGGAATGCCAGTCTAAAAAGGGGCAAAACACATGACATTGAGATAACAGTAAAACTGTCATGCTGACAACATTACAGATTACACAAACACCACTGACATCAACTGCCAGTGCAGATAACGGAGTCCTGCTTAGGAATGGAACATTGATATCTGTCAGAATTGGAATCGAAGAACTCTTCTTTTGGAATGGGCGTGATTCCAAGGGCTCCCAGTGACAGCACATAATGATTTGGAGTTGCTTTTATATGCCTGCAAAACATGATGTGCTGCTAGAGGGTACCCTGGAAAGAGACAGAGAGACAGAGAGAGGGGATTCTCCATGGTATGGAGCTGTGGAGATAAAAACAAACAAAAATAAAACTGATAAATTACATAACATTGACAAGATTATTCTAGCACTTGTCTTTAAATTACACAGAACAGAAGCAAGATATTACATATAGGCCTGTAACATAGTTTAAAGACATGTAATTTTTACACTCGTGGCAAATTGCTTCTAGAGTTATATCAATGAAACAGGAGTTGTGAGTAGTGAAACAGTAGTCATGCTTTCTTAAATCCAAAAATAAAGAGCAAAGAGATAGTGAAATGATTTTCTTGGCAAATGCAATACTGAGTAAATTCGATGTAATTGATAGGAATTTAAATTACAATACAAATGTATTTACATAACTTCAATTATTTGAGACCACAAAATGGACGGTGGACAAGTGGACAAAATGGTGGATGAAGATAACTAACGAGAAGTAGAGAAGACACTTTCTGAACAGTTCACTAACTACACCAAAGGTGCTTACATTCATCTATTCACATTTTATCCGAATGTAAAGAAACCTAGTCCGTAAAAATATACTTTAAAAAAATACATTAAAAAAACATCACTATTTGTAGAATATTTAACCCTTACCATTTTTGCCTGTTTAACCCTTTTCTCTAGGTTTTTACAGAGATTGTGTACTGAAAAGACTGCTACAAGTGACAGAAAAATACAAATACAAACACAAGCCATCAGGACCACATCCCCATACATTGAAAATAATTCTGATGATTTCATAATGATTATTAGTTGCAACAATAAAGAAGATTACTTTAACCCTACCTTTGCCTAGAACATAGTCCAACATATTTACCCCCCTTCCCCCCAACACCACCTCCTCACCGAAACAATAACATTATGTACCGCAGACTGCCAAACAGATTCACAAAAATAATGTGTTGAAATTAACACATTTAACTCGATATGTAGAACCATAGCTATAAAAAGTGTGCCAAACAGTGCCTATTCTAAATCAGAGAGCACCTGAGGAGACAGTGATTCTCATCAAGACAAGCTCCCCATCATCTATCCCAATAGTAAAAACAGGAATAGGAATTTTAACATGTCTATTTAAAAAAATATATAGAGAGATATTTGAGAGAACAGAAAAAGGGCCTGATCATAGAAATTACAGACACCACAATGCAACCGGATTGAAAATGTTCCTGGAACACCCTGTGCAACAAAGACCTATGGAACGTGGTAGGGCCTCGTTGGCCCTCACTGTCTTCAAGACAAGATCATCTTCAAATGTGAGTAGACTGTGCATGTGTGTGAGTAAATGTCTGTGAGTAAATGTGTGTGTGTGTGTGTGAGAGAGAGAGAGAGTTTGTGGACGGAAAAGGAGGGGGAAAGGAAAAGAAGGGAGAAATAGAGAAGTGAAAAGGAGGGAGAAATAGAGGCCGAAGAGAGAAATTGCCCCCACAGGTGTCAGCTTGACAATGAAATTGACTAGCAGCGATGCACCTGAGCTCCAACTATCGTAACAACCACAAGACACACACCTCAGAAAGAGGGAGGGAGAGGGGGTGAAAATCAGAGGGCAGAGGATGCACGACAGGCCTCTCTGACTGTGTGGCTACAAGGGGTCAGTTCTTGGCTCTAGCAGTTGAAATAGAACTGATGTGGCCCTCGAATCAGGCTAATCAAACACACAATTGAATATACATTTGAGACAAGTCATACATGCGCAACAGTACTGTGTTATCAAGACACAGAAGGGTCACTTGGCAGTTTACACAGGGCTGATGTGTCCCTCAAATATGGCTAAGCTAACACGATTCCAGTTTAAGAATACAGATAAGAGACAACTAATTCATACATTTTTTGTTGTTTTATCAAGACACATACCTGGAATCCGTTTTGTGATCTGTTGAAAAAAAGTCAGAGAGACAACCTAGGAACAGTAATTAGCCAATGAAGCTAATTACTGAAATATGGAAAAATCTCTAAAAGCTACAAAAAAGTATTACCTAAATAGTACTGGATTTAAAAAAAAATTGTAATTGTAGCGATAGTCGTTGTATTAAGTAAGAAAAATATTTGGTTTTTAGGAAGGGGGGGAGTAGAAAAAAATATTGCTCACACCACACCCTGTGGTGTGCTTAAACTTTTTACACTCAGAAAAGTTGGATTTCCAAGGCATAAAGTATACCGAAATGAAACTTTTCACAGAGATACTATTGATATGAATTCATTTGAACCAAATTAACACTAATTAGCCATACTTTTAGACTTTAATATAAAATCACAATTTTAACCCTACAATGTGGAAGAGAGAAAACGACTTCAAGGTCAAATAGCAAGCATTTGTCCTAGTAGGGACAGAGACTAAAACCAACACAGTATTAATTAATTGCAACCCAATTCACAACTTTCATGCAATTAGACATTCAAAACCATGTAAAGAGCAGAAGGGTATAAACTACTAGATTATTTGAGACTAGTGCCACACGACCACATTCATAGTATTATTGAAATCAGAGAAAGTAGGCTTATTAGACGACATTTAAACAAGCCAGTGATCACACCAGAATGCAGTCATCAAGCATCCGTTTCTGTCTCTCCCTATTGCCAGATAGGCTCATTCAAAAAGAGTAAGGACAGAACGAGCAGGGTAGAGAGAGGAGGACTGACAGAGAACAAACGAGAACGAGCAGGGTAGAAGGAAAGGAAGAGAGAGGGAGGGCAGGGGAGAGAGAGATGTACAGGGTAGTAGAAAGAGCACATTTTTCAGTCTCTCCTTCTCTGGCCTATGCTTGTCACTCTCCATTCAAACCAGAGACCATTTTAAAATACCTGAAACAGAGAGAGGAGAGGGAAAGAAAAGAAGGAGAAAAAGGGATTCACTTACCTCGGGGGAATGGTTGGGAGCCAATAACAATCTGAACACCACCTTCAAATTCAATCCAGCTCACACCTTGTGTTAGCTGACTATTTCTCTTTATATTAACGCACCACTTCAAAATGTCCTAAAGGCCAATTGTTCTCTCTCTACACACACACAAGTAGCTTCAACTAAAACTTCACTAATAACACTGACTCTAAACAAAGAAAAAAAAACACATTTCATTTCTTAAAATAAATTTGTATCACTTGGGGAATAACCCAACCTAAAAAAAAAAGTAAAAAAAAGTAAAATAAGCTTTGGGGGCTCCCCTTTTTAATTGGGGGGCTCCCCTTTCTAATTGGGGATGCTTCCTGAACCAAGTCCTAGAATTTTCCCCAAAAACCTTTGGTCCTCTTACACCCATGCCCCCCCCCCCCCCAACTACCCCTCTCTCTCAACATACATCTCCCTTGTAAAAAAAGAGGTCATCTGACCTCAAATGGGACTTCTTGGATAAATAATGGTTAAATAAAAAAAAAAATAAGAAATGCCCCCGTACTACACCCAAACCATAGTCCCACTTACCCTCCCGCCCCCCCTCCCCTCCCCTCCGCTTCACCCCCACCGGGCCCCAGGGCAGGCTCCTGTGCTGTTCTGTGTGCAGTCCCTCTCGGCTCTACGCTGAAGCTAGTGAGGAGGCTTGGGAACTTAGTAGGCATAAAAAGGCAAGGGGAGCTGTTACTCTTTTTCCCTCGGCATCACTTTCTACAATAAAAATTGACATTTTCGAAGCCGCCAAAAAATCAGAAAAAAAATCTGGGGGTCGACGAGGTATCGGGGGAGATCGGTGTGAAATTTGGGGGTCGTGGGGCGAAGCGTCCGTCTGGAAAAAATTAATTAGCGAGGGTAAGTTTTTGTCTAGTCTGGGCTGCACTAGTGCAAGCTGCAGACGCCACTCGCTTCGGTTTCTTGACGTCTTGCCAAGGCTTTCACTCCAACGAAGGGAGAAAGAGAGAGGGAGGGAGAGAGAAGGGAGGGGGGACAAGAGGGAACAGGCTAGACTGCGGAAAAGCACAGAGAGAGGGAAATAAAAATTAAGGAAAGTGTTGTTGCGCGTTTGTGTGTTTTTTTGCCACAGCGACAATGCTGAGTTTCGCAGCAAAAAGTCATTAAAAAAAGTAATAAGCCACAAACCACAAATGAACGTCCCCGAGCTGAACAATAAAAATTTGAGATACGACTACTTTCCCAGATTGGCCCGAGTCCCATTTCGCATTTAACAGAAAAGAAAAGGACGAGCGAGCGAGTGAAAAGAAGAGGAGAAAAATACAACAAATATTTAAAATTGCAATCGGAGTCTCACCGACCTTTGAGGTGTCCGGCATTGTCGATAGAACAGAAAAGCAGCATTGAAATAATTTGACTAGGTTCAGTGAGGAGTGGAAGGAAGAGAGCAACCACACAACGTGGAGAAAATGTAGTACTGGATCTACAGATAGTTTTACCGAGGATAGAGGGCCTCAAATGCACACACGCACACGAGTGCACGTACAAACACGCGCACACACAATACGAAAATAAAAGACAAAGGCCTAGAATGCCAGAATAATAAATAGAATGTTGAAACTTCACACACAATTCTGAGATTCTGACTCCAAAGTAAAACATATCATAGTTGACTTGACAGAATCCAAATACTTCTGAATAGGCACTGTCTGGTTATTCTGGTAACTGTTGGTAACCGGGACCAGTACAAAAGCTTAATCATTACATTCTAGATTTTTTTTATTTTTTATTCCACAGCATTCAACTGGCAAGCACAAATGAATCCAGTCACAGAAAAGCATTATTAGCCTACCAGTATATGCCATGTGGTGTAAGCTAAGAAGACAGTCAATATATCCAACCTCAGAACTATCAATGAAATATCAAGTCTAAAATCTTACCGTCAGCAAGCCAAGCACACAACCCAAATCAACTCCGTTGTGAAAATAGCTTCAGATAATATACACACAAACCTCACAAAATGCACCATGACGCAGAAGCTTCAGAAAAAGACTACAACTAGCCAGTCAGTCACCTGGGAATAACGTAGCCATACAAATAGGGCCTATGATACAGCAATGCTCTGTGTCTTACTGTCTGACGTCCTATACTCAAAATTAGGCCATGTTAAAATAAGAGATATATTTCACTCCATATATGGAATGTTGTATGCATTTAATCAACCTCGATTTGAAAGAACACCTGTTTCATAGCAGTGCCATATGATAGCCTGAATATATTGTGGTTCTGTAGAAGTCAAAAGTCTGAGCTGAGTCAGATTGTATATTTCTTGTCTATTTTTGTAGGGATTGTCCTAAAATGGCACAGACACACACACACACACACACACACACACACACACAATGCACTAGAATAGAAGATACTAGTGGACGTTTTAGCAATAGTATACAGAAATCTGAACCTCAAACAAATAGTGACCAGACACTATATCATACTTATATATATATAACAATCCCTACAAATATATATATATATATATATATATATATATATATATATATATATACATATATATATATATATATACAGTTTAGATGAAAAGGTTAGGGTGTGGTATTCAGTAAAATCCGTGACATATTGTTTAGTACTGTAATGCAAAACCAAGGCAACTGTACAGTGTTTTATTTTGCATTCATAGACATGCATTCGTTTTCCTTTACCAGAAAATACATGCAAAGTAGATGAATGATTTGCTCCACGAAATATGAATCTATTCTAGAATGCAGCTGAATGAATGGGACTATTTGAAGTTATGAAAAGGACCAAAAGAAACAATATATTTGTATTGTACAAGTACAGTACGTGGCATCGACCGTGACGCAGTTACAAACGCACGCACCTAGAAGATTCGATATGGAGGTCTCTGTTTTTACTCAACAATCCCTTCACACTGACCCACCTATTCAATCTATCCTGGGCATTATTCTAAATATTTTGGAGACGTTTCATGAAACAAATTCAACTAAATGTATCTCTATCAACCAACAAATTCAAATCTTGAGAATGTGAAGTGATGCACCGAATATAAAAACATTTACGGTTTAAATCTAAAACTTGATGCTTGAACGGTATCATTTATCAGAGGGAAATCTTAGCTAAGTTAGCAGGTGGCAACGTAGCTACGGCCAAAGAGACAGACAGGCAACTGTCCTCAGCACACGTTACAGGGAACTAGATGGCTACTTAGTATCATTTGCACATTAAAGAAAGTAACAATGTTTGAAGCTAATTCAAACTAAGGGGGCACTGATCTGTTAGCCAGTCGGCCAATCCAACCTTGTAACGACGTTAGCTAACATCATCAAATGTTACCTATATCCATATATTATGTTTAGTGTTTATATGGCACAGTACGGGGGTTGGGTCGAGAAGAAAAATGCTGATTCAGATCATGTCTTTGCGATTTGTTTTCCACTTGCCCCCCCCCAAAACCATTTGATCGTTTATACTACACATTTAATTCACGTGAACGATGTATTCAACCCTTTTCTAACATTTTGTAATTGAATGCAGTTTCTTTTGATTATGTTCTAGTCCAGCAAATATTTCATGTGAACACACGGGGGGGTGGAGTAGATTCTCGAGAGGGGTGTCATGAGCGGATTATGGGGAGGGGTCCGCGAGCCAAACCTCTGCTACTCTACAACGTGGGTGTGACAGCGAGGTAGTAAAAATCTGTTTTGGAAATAAAATCATTATCCCTAACTTTTAATAAACTTCTTTTAGCAACTACATCGACTGGCTTGCTTTCTTTGACAATGTTAAACATCAACTAAACAAACATCAACTAAACGTGGCTATCCCACTAAAGTCATATTAACGTAATAATAGCCGAATTGCTAGTCACCCTTGCTAGCTACAGTAGATTTAGATTGAAATACTAGGTTACAATTATTGTTAAAAAATGTATATTTCATGGCTAACGAACATAAAGTACAGTTAGCGTTTGTTTATTTTGAGTTAGTTACTATACTATTACTAACAATGCAACTAGCTAGCTATCTAGCCTGCTAAAATGCGTACCTTGAGAAAATACATCCTCGTCCGATGAAGAAACGATCATTCTTGCAAAAAAAACATAACCCTTCTAAATGCAATTTAAAAAAATATAAATTAATTCGTGAAATATGTTTTTCAACCCAGACATTCATTCTCTTGCAGAAGAAGTTTGAAAATGGCGCCAACGCCGTGCATCGGCAGCTCTACACACACTGGTGACACGGAGAAAAATATTAATATAAATCTAAACGGTCGAATTATATTTTTTTACAAAATGAATGAGGTGTGTAATCGTTAGCCTAATCCATATTGCTATTCACTTTTGCTTAAAATTGCTCCTATGATTTTATTTTATTTTTTTGTTCAATTGTAATAACCGTCAAAGCTTGTTCTAGTCGTAATGCAGCACGGGAAATGACATAATCGGTTTTGTTTTGAATTTCCAAGCCGGGAAAGAGTGAAATGGGAGGATTTGTCGCCCCCTCTAGCATGAATTAATCAATGCATTTGTTCAGCAACGTATGCCTTTGCATTTCACTCCTCAACCGGGCCAGAAGATAAGCCTTGAGCTGTAGAGCAGGGTCCTGCCTGCCCCCCGTGCACGTTTTGGGTTTTGTCCTAGCACTACACATCTGATTCAAATAACCAACTCACCATCAAGCTTTGGTTATTTGAATCATTATTTTGTTTCTTAGATGCCTTGCTCAAATGATGGACGGGGGAGAGAGAGAGACAGAAAGAGATGGGGAGACTGAGAGAAACTCACAACAGTGGAACTATTTTACTAGCAATTAAAGCATAAATGTCATACCATATCTCTGGTATGCTCCTGTACAAGGCATCTAGTGGTTCAGAATGGTAGGTAGGCCTTATTTCTTCTTCTTCGGTGAGGTTTAACGGCGGTTGGCATACAATATGTTGCATTACCGCCCCCAACTGAACTATAGTATAGATCCATTACACTTTCTGATACAAAATGCTGAAGGGGAACCAGGAAAAATAAAACAATAAAATAAATGTATATTTTTATTTTATTATTGTTTTATTTTCCCCAGTTCCTCTTCCCCATTTTGATGCACAAAATACTAATTCAAACCCCTATACTCATTTAAACCCATCACCTTATTCTACTACTTTAACCCAATTTGATCCTACACCGGGCCAACGACCTGAGAGGACGGGACACTACCGCTCAACACACCCTGTAACTTTTCTGAAGTCAAATCTCGTACCCCCAAGTACTTCTCTCCAGCTGCTACCACAACATCTATTTTCTGTGACTTACGCTGACTTACTTACGGGTTGTGACCATTGTGGATCAAGGGGATAGTCAGTCAACAACATGTGAAATTTCAGAAGGAAAATTGACACAAGTAGTTTTCCATTCAAACAGCAGATTATTATATGTACTTACACAACCCAAATGACAGCTTGATCATTTACCCAGAGCTCAGAACTAAAGGCAACAACAACCTTAGTTAGGTCTTTACGGTCCACCAGTCTCACCTCACCTTCATTTGCGCAAACGGAAGGACAGAGTAGAGTAGAGTAGGTCCCATGATCCATAGTTCCTGACAAGTGCTTGTGACATCACTATGGTCTCTAGATTGTAGAACGTAGATAATTAGATCATAGTTTTTAAGTGGATCTCTATGTATTTCTTGTTATGAATGTGACTTGGGTCTTTGGCTGCTCTCTACCCAGCATTGATGTTGTCTGATATGTATGAACAGTAAAAAAATATATATATATTCTAGAATGTACAACCCCATTCCATGTTAAGTGACGTATATATGAACTGTAATATATTTCCTGCTAAAATAAAGTATTATGAAAAAAAAGAAGAAGAAAAATAAATATATATATATATATATATATACACACACAGCTGAAGTCAGAAGTTTACATACACCTTAGCCAAATACATTTAAACTCAGTTTTTCACAATTCCTGACATTTAATCTTCCTCCCTCATCATGCCATCTATTTTGTGAAGTGCACCAGTCCCTCCTGCAGCAAAGCACCCCCACAACATGATGCTGCCACCCCCATGCTTCACGGTTGAGATGGTGTTCTTCGGCTTGCAAGCCTCCCCCTTTTTCCTCCAAACATAACGGTTTTATTTTTGTTTCATCAGACCAGAGGACATTTCTTCAAAAAGTACGATCTTTGTCCGCATGTGCAGTTGCAAACCGTAGTCTGGCTTTTTTATGGCGGTTTTGGAGCAGTGGCTTCTTCCTTGCTGAGTGGCCTTTTAGGTTATGTCGATATAGGACTCGTTTTACTGTGGATATAGATACTTTTGTACCTGTTTCCTCCAGCATCTTCACAAGGTGATCCTTTGCTGTTGTTCTGGGATTGATTTGCACTTTCCGCACCAAGGTATGTTCATCTCTAGGAGACAGAACGCGTCTCCTTCTTGAGCGGTATGACGGCTGCGTGATCCCATGGTGTTTATACTTGCGTACTATTGTTTGTACAGATGAACGTGGTACCTTCAGGCATTTGGAGAGAAAAAATTCTGAGGCCTTGGCAGATTTATTTTTATATTCCCATGATGTCAAGCAAAGAGGCACTGAGTTTGAAGATAGGCCTTGAAATACATCCACAGGTACACCTCCAATTGACTCAGATGATGTCAGTTAGCCTATCAGAAGCTTCTAAAGCCATGATATAATTTTCTGGAATTTTCCAAGCTGTTTAAAGGCACAGTCAACTTAGTGCATGTAAACTTCTGACCCATTGGAATTGTGATACAGTGAATTATAAGTGAAATAATCTGTCTGTAAACAATTCACAAGAAATTTGTGGAGTGGTTGTCACGTCCTGACCATGGTAAGCTGTTATTTTCTATGGTAGAGTAGGTCAGGGCATGACAGGGGGGTTTATTCTATGTGTTCTATTTCTATGTTCTTAGGTTCTAGTTTTTGTATTTCTATGTTGGTTTGTTTGGGATGATCTCCAATTAGAGGCAGCTGGTCCTCGTTGTCTCTAATTGGAGATCATACTTAAGTAGGGGTTTTTCTTCCTGGGTTTTGTGGGTGATTAATTTTGAGTAGTGTTTGTTTCTCCTCTGCGTCACGGTTTGTTGTTTTGTCTATTCAGTTATTTGATGTATTGCATAGTTTCACAGAGTAAATAAAATGTGGAACTACACACACTCTGCACCTTGGTCCTCTCCTTTTGACAGCCGTGACAGTGGTTGAAAAATGAGTTTTAATGACTCCAACCTAAGTGTATGTAAACTTCCGACTTCAACTGTATATATATATATATATATATATATATATATATTCTAGAATGTACAGTGCCTTGCAAAAGTATTCATCCCCCTTGGCATTTTTCCTATTTTCTTGCATTACAACCTGTAATTTAAATGGATTTTTATTTGGATTTCATGTAATGGACATACACAAAATAGTCCAAATTGGTGAAGTGAAATGAGAAATTGTTATTTCATAAAATTATATATATAAAAAAAAAGAACTGAAAAGTGGTGCGTGCATATGTATTCACCTCCTTTGTTATGAAGCCCCTAAATAAGATCTGCTGCAACCAATTACCTTCAGAAGTCACAAAATTTGTTAAATAAAGTCCACCTGTGTGCAATCTAAGTGTCACATGATCTCACTATATATACAGTTGTGGCAAAAAGTTTTGAGAATGACACAAATATTAATTTTCACAAAGTTTGCAGCTTCAGTGTCTTTAGATATTTTTGGCAGATGTTACTATAGAATACTGAAGTATAATTACAAGCATTTCATAAGTGTCAAAGGATTTTATTGACAATTACATGAAGTTGATGCAAAGAGTCAATATTTGCAGTGTTGACCCTTCTTTTTCAAGACCTCTGCAATCCGCCCTGGCATGCTGTCAATTAACTCCTGGGCCACATCCTGACTGATGGCAGCCCATTCTTGCATAGTCAATGCTTGGAGTTTGTCAGAATTTGTGGGGTTTTGTTTGTCCACTCGCCTCTTGAGGATTGACCACAAGTTCTCAATGGGATTAATGTCTGGGAAGTTTCCTGGCCATGGACCCAAAATATCAATGTTTTGTTCCCCGAGCCACTTAGTTATCACTTTTGCCTTATTGCAAGGTGCTCCATCATGCTGGAAAAGGCATTGTTCGTCACCAAACTGTTCCTGGATGGTTGGGAGAAGTTGCTCTCGGAGGATGTGTTGGTACCATTCTTTATTCATGGCTGTGTTCTTAGGCACAATTGTGAGTGAGCCCACTCCCTTGGCTGAGAAGCAACCCCACACATGAATGGTCTCAGGATACTTTACTGTTGGCATGACACAGGACTGATGGTAGCACTCACCTTGTCTTCTCCGGACAAGCTTTTTTCCGGATGCCCCAAACAATCAGAAAGCGGATTCATCAGAGAAAATGACTTTACCCCAGTCCTCAGCAGTCCAATCCCTGTACCTTTTGCAGAATATCAGTCTGTCCCTGATGTTTTTCCTGGAGAGAAGTGTCTTCTTTGCTGCCCTTCTTGACACCAGGCCATCCTCCAAAAGTCTTTGCCTCACTGTGCGTGCAGATGCACTCACACCTGCCTGCTGCCATTCCTGAGCAAGCTCTGTACTGGTGGTGCCCCGATCCCGCAGCTGAATCAACTTTAGGAGACGGTCCTGGCGCTTGCTGGACTTTCTTAGGCGCCCTGAAGCCTTCTTCACAACAATTGAACCGCTCTCCTTGAAGTTCTTGATTATCCGATAAATGGTTGATTTAGGTGCAATCTTACTGG